>NC_087165.1:1183110-1413110 GCF_035594125.1 Scylla paramamosain
AAAAAGACATGGCATGGAGGAAAATGATGAGAAAACTGAACATAAATACAGTACTAGGGAAGAATACAGAAAGACAAGGAATGAATATGGTATGGTATAATGAGAGAAGAAAAAAAAATAAAGTGACTAAGAAAATGCAAGGAAGAGACCAAACTCTTCTACAGATGTGTAAATGGAAAAATGAAGCATAGGGACAACATAAATAAGTTAAAAAGAGAAGGAAGAATTTATGAAACTACTGAGCAGATGAGTGAACTAATGAATGAGAGTTTTCAATCTCTGTTTACAAAGGGAACCAATTTTTGTGGCACTGAAAGTGGTATCACAGAATGAGGGAATACAGGAGATACAAGTAAAGAAACAAGAAATGAAGAAACTGCTGGAAGAGCTGGATGTTAGAAAGGCTATGGGACCAGATCAAGTAAATGGATGGATATCAAAAGAAAGCAGAGAACAAGTGGAGGAACCCAACTGGGATATAATCAACAGCTCATTGAAAAAAAGGAAAAATACCAAGGGAATGGAAAAGACCTAACGTAGTCCCAATATACAAAGGTGGAAATAAAATGGAACCATTGAATTACAGACCAGTGTCATTAACAAGTATTGTAAGCAAGCTTTGTGAAATAGATGGGTGCAATATTTAGATGAAAAGATAACTACAGAAAAGCAATTTGGATTCAGGAAAGGGAGATCCTGTGTCACAAATCTACTAAGCTTTTATATGAGAGTAATAGATGGAGTGCAAGAATGGGTTGATGCAGTATACCTGGATCTCAAAAAAACATTTGTTAAAGCTCCCCACAAAAGTTTTATGTGGAAGTTAGAGAATGAAGGAGGACTAAAGGTTGCAACATTGAGGTGGATAGAAGATTATTTACAAGGGAGGGAAATGAGAACAATAATCAGAGACACCAAATTCAAGTTGGCGTGAAGTGACAAATGGGGTAACATTGACACCTATATTGCACCATCTAGCAGACGTGATGTGCCTCGCAAAATCCGAAGCACATTTCAACTAACCTATGGTAAGTCTCATGTACTTCTGTAATTATGTTTCAAATATACGTAAATGATATGACAGAGGATCTAAATAGCTATATAAACCTTTTTGCTGATGATGCAAAAATAATGAAAATAATAAAAATTGAAAATGGCTGCAAGGAGTTACAAAAGAATATTGACAAAATACATGCATGGAGCCAAAGATGAAAACTAGAATCTAATTTCAGAAAATGCCATTTGTTGGAAATAGAAACAGAGTAAAAAGAGATCTTCATGAAATTACAAAATGGGAGGAGAAATAATAATGAAATGTAATAAAAAAAAAAAAGATTTGGAAGTAATGATCCAGGGCACACTATTATCTGAAAGGCACATAAACCCAATATTTGGCTCTACATACAACTTGTTAACAAACAATAGGGTGGCATTTAACTGTTTAGATAAATGGTGAAGAAAATTATAACAAGCATGATACAACCTAAATTGGAATACACAGCAGTAGTTTGGGCTCTACATAGAAAAAAATACAGAAACTGGAAAGAATACAGAGGATAGTGACAAAGATGGCACCAGAATTGAAAGACTTAAGTTATGAAGAAAGACTTGAAGAGATGGGATTACCAACACTATAAGAGAGAAGAGAAAAAGGAGACCTGATAACAGTGTACAAATTAGTAAACAATATAGAAAGAATAGACAAATGACTTGGTACCAGAGACGGAGGAAGGAGAGAGACTGATGAGGGGACACGTGTAGAAAATAAAGAAGAGTGGATGTTCAAGCAACATCAAGAAATACAGCTTCCTATATCGAACTATTGAAATCTGGAATGATTTGAAGGAAGAGGTAGTTGTGGCAAACAGTGTACACATGTTTAAAGAGAAACTGGATAAATATGGTCATGGAGACGGAACAAAATGAGCTTTGGCTTGTGCCCTGTACAATACAACTAGGTGAATACACACACACACACACACACACACACACACACACACACACACACACACACACACACTGGAAAGATAATAAACTGGATGGAAAGCTACTTAAAGGGAAGAGAAATGAGAATGGTAGTGAAAGATGTAAAATCAAAATGGAGGAAAGTAGATAGTGGAGTACCAGAAGGATCAGTGCTGGCACTAATACTTTTCCTGATCTTTGGAAATGATATGCCTGAAGGAGTAAAGAGTTACATGAGTTTGTTTGCTGACGATGCAAAATTACAAAGACATATAAGAAACAACAAAGACTGAAATTTGATAAGAGGATTTGAATAAAATCAGGGACTGGAGTAAGAAATGGGAGATGGAATTTAATGTGAAAAAATGTCATGTAATAGAAGTGGGAAAAAGTGATGTTTCAACCACCATTCCCAGCCCCTTCACAAAGGTGCCGCACCTGGACTAGCTTCCCTGGACCACATCTTGCATGGAATCAGTGCCGGGCTCAAAGACAGGTGTACAGGGTCCCTTGTGTTTACTGCATGCACCCTTTTCACAACAGTCATAACACCAGGTCACACTAATTGAGGTTGCCAGCCTTTTACCCACCCACGGACAAGGGAAGTACTCTAACAACAATTAACCCCCACAACTGTGAAAGAATCAACAACCACATCTAGGAAAAACAGTTATAACACAATAACAAGTATATGGTCAAGTATAAAAGCCTGCTGGACATTAGCCCTTCGTGACAAAACAGGGTCACTAACGAGACACAAGAAACTACAACAAAAGAGTTTCCATGAACACACAGAAAGGTTATTCACCGCTCACTGTGCAAGAGCTCGGCCCACACAAACATGCAGCCAAGGAATCACTTCCCAGCTTCCCAGGGTATAGTGTGTTATACACAACTACCCTCTTTGGCAGACTACTATTCTATATAAGTAGGCCGAGGCATATGGCCGGTAATGACTCACTTATCCCCTTAAGGCAATTGACCCAACTAATTCTTATCTTGCCCTAGCCTCCTTTAAGTATTAGAGCACGTCTCAGTACGTCTGCTCAATCCGAGTGCTGGGTAGTAACTGAGTGTGAGAAAGTGCGCCAAACACTCTCCTGCTCTGCTGCTAAGGGGAGGGAGGTACAAGTAAAAGGTAGGGGGGAACACACATACATATACACACCTGCCCACACTCTGATTCCCGCGCTGTTTTTACAGGAATAAAACACTTTATTTCTAAAAGTTCTACTGATTAAACTGGGGGGGGCTAGATGATTACTAATTACTTTATTGTCAAGGGCACCTCTTCCACTAAATACTGGGTGAGATTCAAATTGGATGGTTAGGGGGAAGTAAGGAAGTTTACATGGGGAATATAAGTGACTGCGTAGATAAATATCTTAGGAGTTTCAGGTTGAGTACGTGTGACCAGGATGAGCCTAAGCCTCGTTCCGGGCCTGTCTCCCCTCTCATCCCTTGCCCCCTCTTCCCTTTCACCATTCTTTTCTCATTCATTCCCACATTGTGCCATCTTGCTGTACACAACAGTGAAAAGAGACCAAAAAGGACATATGAAATGGGAAATGACAAAATATTAAAAGTACAAAAAGAGAATGAACTGGGAGTGATAATACAGGATAGTCAACAGTTGGAGAAGCATGTAGAAAGGATATTCAGAGATACATATAGAATGGTGAGATAATATTGGAATAGCATTCCACTACATGGATAAAGATATGATGAGAAAGATAATTACCACTATGATTAGACCAAAGCTGGAATATGCTGAGTCAGTGCAGTCTCCCCACAGGAAGAAACATGTAAAAAACTAGGATACAAAGGATGTTAATTCTTCCAGTTCAAGAACTGGAAGAATTATTATTTGAAGAGGAAATTATTCTGCCAGCATTGGAACATAGAAGATAAAGGGCAGATTTAATACTGATATATAAATTGTGGAATGGAGTGGAAAAAATTGATAATGAGAAACTATTGTTAAGAGAAAAAGGAAATACCAATTTCACACAGCAAAAAAATAGGAAAAGGAACATGCTTAATTAACATAAGGAAACATAGTTTCCTACAGAGAAATATAGAAGTTTTGAACAAGCTAAGTGAAGAGGTAGTATCAGCATCAAGTGTGCACAGCTTTAAAGAGAAACTGGGCAAGTGTAGATATGGAGAGGCATAGTTCGGGCTTTGTAAATTACAAGTAGGTAGTTACATGCACACACACACACAATGACTGTATGGTACTGCAAAATGATTTAAATAAGATAAATAGATGAAGTAAATCTTGGCAAATGGAATTCAATTTAAGTAAATGTAAAGTAATGGAGTTTGGTAAGAGTAAGAAAAGAATACAATATCATTATGAGATGGATAGTGTGAAGTTAAAGTTAAAAGAGGAAATGGATTTGGAAGTAACAGTTGCTGAAAATTTTACCCTGAACAAACACATTGAGGAAATTATTGGAGAGATGATAAATTTGTTAAAAAGGTAAAAATGGCATTCTCATATTTGGATGAAGGAATGATAAAAAAGTTGTTGATTTCCATGATAAGACCAAGATTGGAATATGTGGCAATGGTGTGGTCTCCTCATACAAAGAGGAATATTGTAAAATTAGAAAGAGTACAAGGAGCAGTCACTATGATGCTTCTGGAGTTGAGCAAGTCGACCTACGAAGAGAGATTAAAAATGTTGGAAATTCCTACCCTTGAAAATAGGAGAGAGAGAGGAGATTTAATAAACATCTATAGAATGGTAAATGGTATGGAAAATGTGGACAAAAAATGTTTTAGAAATTAAGATACACGGAGTACAAGGGCACACAGTAAGAAGCTGAAGAAAGTTAACTGTAGAAGAAACATCAATAACTATAGTTTTCCTCATAGAAGTGTGAACAAATGGAATGAACTCAGTGAAGACATCAATGCCGTAACTGTCCATGCCTTTAAGACCAAACTGGATAGATATAGAAACAGGATACAATGTGATTACTCCCCTCCCGTAAACCACAACTTGGTAAATACAACTAGGTAAATACACACACACACACACACACACACACACACACACACACAGGTACTGTATTTTGAGATAAGGGAGTAAAGTGGGGGGAAAAAAAAGTCAGCTTCTTCATGGGGCAGAATGAATAAGTGCTTTTTCATTGTTTTCAATACCTCAAGTTTTGCAATCCAAGCAAAAGCAAAAAAAAAAAAAAAAAAAAGCAAGCATGAAACTTAGGAAGGCAGTGTATATGAACTTTCTTCTATTGGTCAAGTGATCTTTAGAGTAGGTATTACACAATAGTACCCTTGAAATACTGATCTATAGGCTCTTTTATATATATATATATATATATATATATATATATATATATATATATATATATATATATATATATATATATATATATATATATAATATATACAAGTTCTTACAAGCTCAACTATTTTCCTTTCTTGAATTGATTTTTTACCAAGTTCATAATCTGTGTGTTCTTTGCCTTCAGATGCATGCAAGAGCATTTCAGTCCATGATGACCATTGAAGTCTTTTGTATTTAACAAAAGAATGAAGTTAATTGTGTTCCTCTTACATTGATCTCTTGCTTACAGATAACGGATGTCATCACCAGAAATGTCCCAAGTCTGTCTGTGGATGACAGAAAAAAATTCAGGTCCATTCTTCATGGTATGCAATTAAAGACACCACTGTATCATGACATTTTATCACAAGATCTTCCAGGAGCAACTGACAGAGATGCTGATGAATTGTTGCAGGTTCGTATGTGTCAAGCCTTTTTAAGACTTGCAAACATAAGTTTTGACTTTTGAGTTGCTGGTGTAGAGATTATATGACTAATTTAATATGAAAGTACTATCAGCAACCTTTGTAATTAGAACTCCTGCTGACGTGAGCATCACATTGCACAAACTGGCAACTTGCTCCTCCTCAGTCTGAAAAAAAAAAAAAAATCTTCTGGGAGAAAATAACTACATGGCAACTTAGGTTAATCCCTTGTATGTTTTTGAAAGCATAGAGTAATGGATTTAGTGTTTGACATATTGGCATACAGGTAAGTTATCTTTTGTAACCTCGATAGGACACCTTGTTGAAAACAAACACAGCTATTTTGTTAGCTGAAGCAAGGAGCAGTCACAAAAAGATAACTTACCCATATGTCAATATGTCAGACACTGAATTCATTATTCTATGCTTTCAAAAACATATGAGAGACTAACCCAAGTTGCCATGTAATTATTTTCTCCCAGCAGATATTTTTCAGACCAAGGAGGAGCAAGTTGCCAGTTTGTGCAACGTGATGCTCACATTGGCAGTTCTAATTGCGAATGTCACTGACTGTAATACATGCCAATGCACAGATGATTGAGGACATCCAGAACCAAAGGCAGCCTCCAGCTCAGGGGATTGAGACCAGGATGTGCATACATTCCAAGGCAGTGTCTGATGGTCAGGTGCACTACTACTGCCAGAAGAGCTCCTTGCTGAATGCCACATCATCTTCCCAGCCACTGGATGGTGAGGACAAGACAGGAAAGGAAGGGGAGGGAGGTATCTCTCATAGTAACAATGTGTAATGTCAAGACATTGAACACTGACTAAAATTCACTTTGGTTGACATGGTCATGTTGATTTGATCACTAACGTGCTAAAAAATTTTAAATGTGTGTACATGTGCAGCATTTTGGCCAGTGACAAAAAAAAAAAAGGAAACTAAAAGCTCACTACTTTGCCACTCCTCAAAAAAGTTTAACATCACTGAGAAACAAAATAAGGGGGAAAGAACAGAAACAGAGTTCAGAGTTTATAAGTGAAAGGGATGAAAGATTGGGCTCTCAGTAATTATTGTATCAGTGAGGGAAGCAGAATAGATGAGAATGAATAGAAAGTCTTGTGCAGGAAGACCACAGGAAGGGAAAGCAAGCAATGGCCAATTTCAAAAGGGCAGTAACCATAGATATGATCGAAGGTAGCAAGAGATGCAGTATTGTAGTGAAGTGTGAAGATTTGAAGACAGTCACTTACAGGAGCTACTGGAAGTGAGTTGATGAGGTGCAAAGTTTTTGACTCTACTGTGCTTAGTAAGGCTGTGTGAGTGGAGTCCCTTTGTGCATGGGATGCATGCCCCATACAAGGACAGATAAAGACACCTGTGTACAGTTAGTATCTGTGTGGTGTAAATAGATTGTTTTGGCTTAATTATGGTACATGTGGTTAGGCATATTTGGGAGTTGGCAACAGTGGAAAAGGTAAGGAGGGATGAAGGTTAGCAGCAGGCAACCAGTCTGTTGGCCGTCATTCTATTGGGTGGTTATCATGGCTGTGTCTGTTGATGTTGGCTCTCTGCTTTTGTGGTGATTTGCAGGCCTTAATTTTGGTATCCAGGTTTCCAGAGTGTCAGCATGTTGGAAGGAATTTTTCTGCGGTTACCATATGAGGGTGCCTGGAGATTTGATGTGTTCAGGAATGTCTACAACACGGAGGGAGAGGTGATAAAGGCTGCTGGTTGTTATTCCTTTAAGGTAGACCAGAAGTTTCTTGGCTGGAAGTAGGTGTGACTTTCTCTCTCTCTCTCTCTCTCTCTCTCTCTCTCTCTCTCTCTCTCTCTCTCTCTCTCTCTCTCTCTCTCTCTCTCTCTCTCTCTCTCTCTCTCTCTCTCTCTCTCTCTCTCTCTCTCTCTCTCTCTCTCTCTCTCTCTCTCAACAACAACAAGCTATCAAGGCTTTTGATAATTACATTGGGAAAAATTAAGATCAGTAAGGATATGATGAGGTGCTTTGACGGATCAGGTGATGTCATAGCCTGGTTGAAAAAGGCACCGTTGGAAACAAAGTTAATGGAAATAAAGAATCTGACCAGCTTTATTCCAATGTATCTAGGAGATGCATTAGCATTGTATTTAGAGATGAGTGAGGAAGACCAGACTGATGTAGAGAAGATAAAGAACAGTTTGAAGGAAGCATCTCCACAAGGAAGGTTTGAGGCCTACAGGAAATTGATAGATTGAGGTAGACAGGAGAGCTAGTGGATGTTTCTACCAATAAGGAGATTGGCTGGGCTCGCTGGTTGGAAGGAAGAAGGACCAGAGTTGGCTGTTAAGTTGGCATTTATCACTGGTTTTCCTGACTGTATGTCAACAGAATTGAAGTAAGTGAAGGATTTTGATGCACTGAGTGTGAGTGACTTCATTACTAGAGCCTGAGTGTTAATGTTGGGAAATTCAAGGGGAGGCCAGAAAGTGGTAGTGGTCACAACAAGAGGCTCAACTGCAAGGTTGAGGAGACTTAATTCAACAAGGGAGACAAGTGGCAGATGGGGAGGAGTGCAAAGATTCAAGGGTCATTGTTTCAGGTGTGGTGACCATAGCTGGGCATGATAACGAAAAAATTTATCATGATAGCCAATAAATTGATAACAATAACCTTATTGGTGATAACTGATAATCAGTAAGTAGCATAAATAGCCAATAAATTGATACCTTATTGGTGATAGCTGATAATCAATAAGTGGCAATAAATTTATCACCTGATAACCGATAACTTGTTAAGTCCAAAATTTCGATACTAGTGATAACGATATTAATATTTGAAGTAGAAAATGGTGATGAATACAAATCTTCGTTTTTATCTTTGTCTTAGAAAACTTTGAAAAATCTTGGAAAAAAATATAATTCAATGTTTATCCCATTTTCTACTAATGAAAAATATTGTTTTAAGTAAAATAACTACATTTGATTTTGGAAATTTAAAACTTGAATATGCTTATGTTCCAAACACGAAAATTATCAATTATCACTAGTTTGGAACCAAAAGTATCAGTGATACCAATGAATCAATAATGTGGAAAAAATAATTATTAGATAACCAGTAACCTGATATTGTTATTGTGATTCATTGTGATAATTTATTGTGATAGTGCCCACCTATGGTAGTAGTAGTGTTTGTAGTAGTTATAGCAGTAGAAGTAGTAGTAGTAGCAGGAGTAGTAATAGTTGTAGTGTTGTCTTCAGTTGCTTATTATATACAGTGGCTTTATTTGCCCTAGTATGGAGTATGCCTCTCCCGTAGGGAGAGGAGTCCATTCACACAACTCTTGACAGGGCTAAAGCATTTTACCTCATCAATGTTTCTCCTCTGGCTTACTCTCTTCAACCCCTCACTGCAGTGTTGTATCTCTTGCAGTCTTTTATCTCTTTTTTTTTTTTTTTTTTTTTTTTTATGTAGGAAGGACACTGGCCAAGGGCAACAAAAATCTAATAAAAAAAATGCCCACTGAAATGCCAGTCCCATAAAAGGGTCAAAGCAGTGGTCAAAAATTGATGGATAAGTGTCTTGAAACCTCCCTCTTGAAGGAATTTAAGTCATAGGAAGGTGGAAATACAGAAGCAGGCAGGGAGTTCCAGAGTTTACCAGAGAAAGGGATGAATGATTGAGAATACTGGTTAACTCTTGCATTAGAGAGGTGGGCAGAATAGGGGTGAGAGAAAGAAGAAAGTCTTGTGCAGCGAGGCTGCGGAAGGAGGGGAGGCATGCAGTTAGCAAGATCAGAAGAACAGTTAGCATGAAAATAGTGGTAGAAGACAGCTAGATATGCAACATTGCGGCGGTGAGAGAGAGGCTGAAGACAGTCAGTTAGAGGAGAGGAGTTGATGAGACGAAAAGCTTTTGATTCCAACCTGTCTAGAAGAGCAGTATGAGTGGAACCCCCCAGACATGTGAAGCATACTCCATACGTGGACGGATAAGGCCCTTGTACAGAATTAGCAGCTAGGGGAGGGTGAGAAAAACTGGCGGAGATGTCTCAGAACACCTAACTTCATAGAAGCTGTTTTAGCTAGAGATGAGATGTGAAGTTTCCAGTTCAGATTATAAGTAAAGGACAGACCGAGGATGTTCAGTGTAGAAGAGGGGGACAGTTGAGTGTCATTGAAGAAGAGAGGATAGTTGTCTGGAAGGTTGTGTTGAGTTGATAGATGGAGGAATTGAGTTTTTGAGGCATTGAACAGTACCAAGTTTGCTCTGCCCCAATCAGAAATTTTAGAAAGATCAGAAGTCAGGCGTTCTGTGGCTTCCCTGCGTGATATGTATACCTCCTGAAGGGTTGGACGTCTATGAAAAGACGTGGAAAAGTGCAGGGTGGTATCATCAGCGTAAGAGTGGATAGGACAAGAAGTTTGGTTTAGAAGATCATTAATGAATAATAAGAAGAGAGTGGGTGACAGGACAGAACCCTGAGGAACACCACTGTTAATAGATTTAGGAGAAGAACAGTGACCGTCTACCACAGCAGCAATAGAACGGTCAGAAAGGAAACTTGAGATGAAGTTACAGAGAGAAGGATAGAAACCGTAGGAGGGTAGTTTGGAAATCAAAGCTTTGTGCCAGACTCTATCAAAAGCTTTTGATATGTCCAAGGCAACAGCAAAAGTTTCACCAAAATCTCTAAAAGAGGATGACTAAGACTCAGTAAGGAAAGCCAGAAGATCACCAGTAGAGCGGCCTTGACGGAACCCATACTGGCGATCAGATAGAAGGTTGTGAAGTGATAGATGTTTAAGAATCTTCCTGTTGAGGATAGATTAAAAAACTTTAGATAGGCAGGAAATTAAAGCAATAGGACGGTAGTTTGAGGGATTAGAACGGTCACCCTTTTTAGGAACAGGTTGAATGTAGGCAAACTTCCAGCAAGAAGGAAAGGTAGATGTTGACAGACAGAGCTGAAAGAGTTTGACTAGGCAAGGTGCAAGCACGGAGGCACAGTTTCGGAGAACAATAGGAGGGACCCCATCAGGTCCATAAGCCTTCCGAGGGTTTAGGCCAGCGAGGGCATGGAAAACATCATTGCGAAGAATTTTAATACGTGGCATGAAGTAGTCAGAGGGTGGAGGAGAGGGAGGAACAAGCCCAGAATCGTCCAAGGTAGAGTTTTTAGCACAGGTTTGAGCAAAGAGTTCAGCTTTAGAAATAGATGTGATAGCAGTGGTGCCATCTGGTTGAAATAGAGGAGGGAAAGAAGAAGCAAAGTTATTGGAGATATTTTTGGCTAGATGCCAGAAATCACGAGGGGAGTTAGATCTTGAAAGGTTTTGACATTTTCTGTTAATGAAGGAGTTTTTGGCTAGTTGGAGAACAGACTTGGCATGGTTCCGGGCAGAAATATAAAGTGCATGAGATTCTGGTGATGGAAGGCTTAAGTACCTTTTGTGGGCCACCTCTCTATCATGTATAGCACGAGAACATGCTGTGTTAAATCAAGGTTTAGAAGGTTTAGGACGAGAAAAAGAGTGAGGAATGTATACCTCCATGCCAGACACTATCACCTCTGTTATGCGCTCAGCACACAAAGACTGGTCTCTGACACGGAAGCAGTAGTCATTCCAAGGAAAATCAGCAAAATACCTCCTCAGGCCCCTCCAACTACCAGAGGTAAAACGCCAGAGGCACCTTCGCTTAGGGGGATCCTGAGGAGGGATTGGAGTGATAGGACAAAATAAAGATATGAGATTGTGATCGGAGGAGCCCAACGGAGAAGAAAGGGTGACAGCATAAGCAGAAGGATTAGAGGTCAGGAAAAGGTCAAGAATGTTGGACATATCTCCAAGACGGTCAGGAATACGAGTAGGGTGTTGCACCAATTGCTCTAGGATATGGAGGATAGCAAAGTTGTAGGCTAGTTCACCAGGATGGTCAGTGAAGGGAGAGGAAAGCCAAAGCTGGTGGTGAACATTGAAGTCTCCAAGAATGGAGATCTCTGCAAAAGGGAAGAGGGTCAGAATGTGCTCCACTTTGGAAGTTAAGTAGTCAAAGAATTTCTTATAGTCAGAGGAGTTAGGTGAGAGGTATACAGCACAGATAAATTTAGTATGAGAGTGACTCTGTAGTCGTAGCCAGATGGTGGAAAACTCGGAAGATTCAAGAGCGTGGGCACGAGAGCAGGTTAAGTCATTGCGCACATAAACGCAGCATCCAGCTTTGGATCGAAAATGAGGATAGAGAAAGTAGGAGGGAACAGAAAAGGGGCTACTGTCAGTTGCCTCAGACACCTGAGTTTCAGTGAGGAAAAGAAGATGAGGTTTAGAAGAGGAGAGGTGGTGTTCTACAGATTGAAAATTAGATCTTAGACCGCGAATGTTGCAGAAGTTAATGAAGAAAAAGTTGAGGGGGGTGTCAAGACACTTAGGGTCGTCGACAGAAAGGCAGTCCGACCTGGGGATATTTATGGTCCCCTCCCCAGATGGGGACTCCGAGGCTGGTGTAGGAGTCGCCATGATGATTTTAAAATTTTTGAGTGAAAGGTGTGTGTGTTATTAGGTGCTTGTAGTTTTGTGTGGAGGAAGAGAGTTGTCTTTAGAGGGCAGGCTGTGACTGCCCCCTTGTGTTGTGAGACACAAAGGGAAACGTTCAGTGAGGTCACAGCTGGGTTTAATGATAAGCTCACAGCACCCCCTGAACAGTGCTTTAGACCTCACTGGGAGTAATTATCATTTCGGCAGGTGTCTACTGCCTCCTCCTTCTAAGTTCATACTGACTGCTCTTCTGAATATCTTAACTTCATACGTGTCCATCCTCTTGTGGCCTCACTGCACAAGACTTTCTACTTACTCTCACCACTGTTCTGTTCACCTCCCTGATGCAAGAGTCGACCAGTTCTTTCATTCTTTCTTTTCTTTTATTGGTAGAATCTGGAACTCAGACTGAATATTCATTTCTCTCTATCACATGAGCATGTTCAAGAGAGGGAGGTTTAAGGCACTTCATCCTGAATTGGCTCTTCCTTGCAATTTTTTTTTTTTTTTTTTTTTTTTTTTTTTTTTTTTCAGTGGGGGGAAGAGGGAGGGGGACAGAGATGATTAGCAGGTCTCTATCCCTTTCCAGCATTGCTTTTATCCTTGGTCTATCTCCCATGCATAAGAAGAAAGACAAACATGTTTTTCCACCTTGCAAGTAATGTGTCTCTCCTACTAGCACCTTTAACTTTGTCCTTACTCATGTTCCTTCTTTGCAAACTCTTCACTCTTCATCCTTTCAATACAGCCATATGATCTCATTGTGCTGCTTTTCACTCCTTTCACTGCTGAAATTTACTCCACATGCACACAGACACTTATGCCACATCTCTCATATACACTCATTGCTCCCACCCTCCCATCTTGCCTCTCAACATGCTTGTGAAAGAGGTGATGTTGGTGAAGACAGTGATGGTGAAGGGTTGTGATGCTAATGAGTTGCTTGTGATGGAAGTGGTATCAGTAAAGTTCATGATGGTGGTGATGAGTTGTGCTGAGCTGTTCATGAAGGTGATGTTGTGGAGGTATTAATGATAATGGTGATGAATTCTGATACTGAGTTACTTTTGTCAACAGATGAGCAGCACGTGAGTCACCCCCTGTCTGTCCTGCAGGCAAGTGGTCACTGGCAACTGAGTGAAGAATCAATAGGCCTCGTAGACCTTCAAAGAGCTTTCATGAGGCACTTTAGCCTGCTTGCCAAGAAAGACAGGAAGAGGTAATGCTACATATTTTACGTTCTTGATAAGAAAACAAAAGGCAACGGTAATCTGAATAAATATTGTAATTCACTGTGTTATATATATTTTATGATGTTACAAAAGACTTTATATTGTGTCATCTTTAAAACAAATTTGTCTTCGTTTATCCTTTTTTTTTCTGGCATATTTTTAATTCCTTTTCATTTCCTGTTCTCTTACTTTTTCTCTATTCCTTCATATTCATTGTGTCTAGTTGCTTCCTGCCTTCATTCAATACTTTTATGAACAATCTGCCCTGTTTTTTATTACATGTTATGTCTCTTCCTTTCTTCATGACCCAGTTTCCTCTTAAAAACAAGCTTGAAGGTGACAAATTGACTTAAGGAGAACATGAAGCCCAGCTTTTAAGGAATGTCATAAATATTTCCTGTTTATTTCAGAGTGAAAGGCATCTCACTAAGGTCTCTGAGCAAAACTACATCCCAAAAAAAGAAGGCCGTCCAACGTACCCAAGAGAGAGCGCAGAAAACATCAGAGGTTGCAGCTGTCACTATATCTCAGGACCTTGATCAGGAGACTCAAAGAGAAGGACTGCATGATTTTACTGAGTGTGAGGAGAATCTTACACAACCTTCACCATCTAAGGATTCTGCAAACCATTATATTTTGAATGAAGAGACTGGATTGTCACCAAGATCTCTAAGAAACATTTTTTATGCATCTTCTGAAAATTTTCTCACCAGCACTCAGACCAGAGATGAGAGTTGCGGAGACCAAAAGAAACTTGTAGAGAATCCTGAATTGAATGGCACTAGCATTATATGTCAGGAAACTAATAACAAATTTGCCTCATCATCTGGTGCTACAAAAACTAAAGATGGTCATTGTTCTCAGAGCAAAATAAAAAAATGCAAAAGCCTTCCCAGTGTGACATCAAAAAGGAAATATTTTGGTGATCATACTGAATCTAACGATAGAGGAGATGGAAAACAGGATTCCACTGAAAAAAAGAAGGATTCTGAAAGTATGTCTGTAAAAGCTAAATCAAGAACACGAAAGAAAAGGAAGCTTCCTCAGAGAAAACAATCAGTGCCCCAACCTGCTGCTCTACCCATGAGAATCAGATTAAGCAATAGGAAATTATATCAGTCATATAGCAAAGGCACCACAACAGTGAGCAACAAAACAGTGGTGGATGCAGATCAAAATTGCTTGCCAGAAGAAGACACCAGCACCATCTCTTGCTTGACACATAGACTTGGCAGTGACAGAAGTGTTGGTGACAATAGACAGCCTGTTGATTATCAAGAGGAAAGAGCCCATGAAGTCCAAGGAGTAGAAGATGGTTTTCTACAGCAAGAGGAGGAAGAGGAACATGGTAGTTTGGTTGAAGTAGAGAGCACTTGTGTAGAAAATCCAGAAAAGAAAAAACTGCTCTTTGATGAATCACTAAGCATAAATACTAAAGTGGCAAGGCATGATGTGAATGTTACTTTGGAGACAAGTGTGAGAAATACTAAAGACAGAAGTAAATGTTCTATTGCTTCCTCAGACTCTGCACAAAATGTACCTGACACCAGAACTTCCTTTCATATTTGTGAACTAAAAAGTGACAAACCAGAATGTAGTGCAAGTGGTGAAGATAAAGAAAAAAAAAATGAAAAAGACATCAGTTCAAGAAGTGATGAAGATAGTGCTTCCTCCCCAGATCAGCCTGCACCATTGAGTCAGTGTGGCCAAGGATTCTTTTTAACACAAGAGAGGGAATCTGGTGAGCTTTTGCTGTCACCAGACAGCAAAGAGTCTGAAAGTCAGAAACCAGAACATTGGAATTTAAAAGATATTAGCCTGGCTGAGTTGGAAAAACTGAATATGGAAGATCTGGAGCATTTTCTGTTCAGGGAACTGGCAGAGGAACATTACAGTGAGTCCATTAGAAATGAAGAAAATTCCTCAGGAATGCATAACTGGCACTCAAGCAAAACTACAGATGGGTTATGGGAATCTGTGTCAATGCACCGAAGCCCTATAGAGGGTTCCAGTGTCGCCACTTGTGTCGCTGAAGAGGAAACATTGCTCGAAGGTGAAGATTGGGTGCAGGTTCAGAGGAAACTAAATGAACCACAACAAGAATCTCCATGTGAAGAAATATGTGATTCACAAATAGATGTACAAAATTTTGAGAAATCTTTAGGTTTAGAACATAAATTCCCTCAAAAATCATTAGATAAGATTAAATCTGCACCATTTCATTCAAAAAGAATAAAGAGCAATTTTAAAGTCCCAGTAATGGATTGTATTAAAGATTTACCTTGCCATTTTGAAAATAGACAGTCTAAGGCAGAAACGTCATCACAAAGAGACATCACACTAGTACCCAAAGCCAAGGATCCCACACTGACAACCAGCAAGCACCATTTCAAGAGTAAAAGTAAAAGACAAGAATCCTTAATGAGATGGACAGAAGGTCTCCCTCTTGACACTGAAAAGTTACTGGCTGGCTTACAAAAATCACTTCATAAAGACAACACATTGCAGATGGACAAGATAGCCTTAAATACCATCCGATCTGTGGATAAAGAAAATAAGGAAGACCGAAGTGTGACAAGTCCACCATGTATGAATATTTTAATGTACAATAGTGAACAAGGGGAAGAGACTCATGGGAAATCACCTCATTCAAAAAACAAAATTGATCCGGGGAATGAAGCTCCATCAAGGAAACGTACAAGAGCTGACAGGACATCAGCTACAGAATCAAACACTGGCATTACTGTTGAGGAACAGAAATCATACAGCAAAAAAGAGGCTAACAGAATTGAGAAAATAAAAAGGAAACCTAAGAAGAAAAAGAAAAGTTTAGATGAAAGTCCAGGTCACTGTAAGGTAACAGAATCAAGTCCTGCTACACCTCAAAAGAAAAAGGTCAGAGATAGTAAATGTGAAAAAGGCGAGAGAGACCTTAGGAAAGAGAAAAAGAAAAGAAATACAGAACAAGAGGAGAGTGAGAAAGGGAGTTGTGGCATGAACCAAAGAAACAGTATCAGGCATGAAGAGTATGAAAAAAAAAACAGTTATCTTAGTGTGAGTGTGGAAGATTTAGATTTCAAAGCAACCAAGCATGAGAAAGACAGTCCAGATAAGGTAGGAAGAGACTTGACTGTGATGATCTCAGAACACAGATGCACTGACTCAGACAAACAGGAGTTAGCTCAGCACAGTGGCAGAACTAGCAAGAGACAGAAGGTGGAAAGCAGCAGACTCAGCAGTGAGTGTAGCACGTCAGATCAGAACTTAAGCATCACCATCTGCAACCAAATACGGAGGCCCATCAACATCCGAATCACTCTGTGCTGCAGCCCCAAGAGTGATGGCAATGCCTCCACGGACCAGCATTCTGTGACTGGAGGTGGAGGTGAGCTGTATATACCTAGTTGTATTGTACAGGGTCCAAGCTAAAGCTCATTTGTCCTGTCGCCATATCTACAATTATCCAATTTCTCTTTAAATTTGCTTGCACTAACAGCTGTAACCACCTTCTCACATAAACTATACCAGAGATCATTGCTTGATATGGGAAACAATATTTCTTAGTGTCACTGAGACATTTACTCTTCTTAATCTTTTTTGTGTCCTCTCATACAACTTGTTTCCTCATATGTACCTCCAAAACTTGTCTGTCTATCTTTTCTCTGGCTTATTGATTTGTAGATTATTATCAAGTCTCTCCTTTCTCTTCTCTCTTCCAATGTTGCTAATCTCATTTCTTCCATAAGTCTTTTCCTTCAGTTCTGGCACTATTTTTGTTGCAGTCCTCAGGGGCTATATTAACAAAGATTCTTAACCATAGAAGTTTGACTCTGCCCAACTCTTATGCTCAGAGTTGTGCTTAACTTCCCAAGTTGTGCTTAGTCTAAGTCTTGAATTTAAGACAGGTCCAGAGTCTGCTTAACTTTAAGAGTTATGCTAAGACTAAGTTAACCAAACAAAGGTGGCTGACTGTTGAGCCTGAGCCCACCACCTCAAGAATGATCAGCCCCATAAGGATGTTCTTGTTAACGTAAGTGACTCTGAACTGTTGGACATATATAGAATAAGACTGCAGGAGTGTTATTTGTGACATATTTGGCAGGAGATGCCTTGAAGAGTCCCACATGAAGAAGTAATGCACTGACACTAGTAATTAAAGTAATAATTACAGTGCAGCTCTGCAGCAATAATGACCTTGAACCTCCATGTGTCCTATAGTTAGAGTGTCTCATTTACCTTCTTAGTAATAGACCCCCATGCAGCTTTTTTTGTGCCACTGAATGAGTGAAGCTTTTCAGGCAATATCTTTCCTCATATACTGACTGGATGAAATGGGAAAGTCTTGCCATCAGTCCAGCTGGGTTTCATCTGTTGGCCTTTTCAGCTTAGGGGTCATCATCTCCTCCATACTAAAGAAAAAGGCCAGGAAAGGAGGTGCTGCGGAGGGGGAGTGGTGGGACAATGCTGGCTCAAGGATGTAAACAAAGACAAAATACATGCTCCTTGAATGGGGTCTAATTTATTAAAAAACACTAATTTATGCACTCATATCCTTATAAAATTGATGATAAATTATCATTTTTTGCTATTTAATCCAAAAATGTAAATATTGCACTAAACTCGAAATTGAGAAATATAAAATTTTATTGTTTTGTTCTGTCACCATTTCATACTGAGACTTAAGAGTTCGGCTTAGCACAAATTTGAGACCACTTAAGAAATAAGCACAAGTCTAAGTAGAAGGTTGAGACCAACTCTGAGACTCTTTGTTAATATGGTCCCTATATTCTTTCCAATTTTCTTCCTATGTGGAGACCACGTGACTGCAATGTACTCCAACCTGGGCGTCATAGTTGTAATGATTTTTTTCATCATATCCATGTCCATGTAGATGAAAGTCACTCTATTGTTACTTCACATCCTGTATGTGGAACCAGATATCTCATTGATATGTTTCTCTGTGCCCTGAATAATTACCCCCAAATCCTATTCTTCATTACTTTTCATTATCATATCTTCACCCATTTTATAGTTCCATGTAGATCTCCTTGTACTTTTTCCAATTTCCAACACATGACATTTCTTGGGATTAAATTCAAGTGTCCATTTTAGTCTCCAAGCATAGATTTTATCAAAATCTCTCTGTAGCTCCTTACAATCCTCCTGGCTCTTTATAGCTATTAACAACTTTGCATTAATTTAACTATTTGATCCTTTTTTGCATATAATTTATGTAAATCTGAAATGTAATGGTGCTAATACAGATCTGTGTGGTACTCCACTTGTTACCACACTCCAGCTTTAACTCTTATCTCTAATTATTGTTTTCCTTTGTCTGGCCTTCAAATAATCTTGCATCCAAGTTAATATTTTACCTTTTAAACCTATATTTTCCATTTTCACAGTAGGCTCATGTGTGGAACCCACATTTTTTTTTCTCTCTCTCCTCCATATATGCAGCATCCATCCATTTATCTCTTGCACCACATCACTCTTGCATAAAAACTCAACAGATTTGTTACACATGATCTTTGTCTAAATCCAAATTGCTTTTCTGTAATTACTTCATTTTCTTCCAGATACTCAGTGTTGGAAAAAACCCGGGTTTTTTTTTTTAATACAACCCACTGAGTTTTTTTTGGGTGGTTTTACTGTTTTTTAAGGGGGTTATTGAGTTTTTTTTGTTTATTCCTCAGTTATATGTAAATTAGTTTAAATAAGCAATTCAAAAGTAATCTAGTGGGAAACAAAAGATTTATTTATTTATTTTTTTTCATGTAGGAGAGGAACCTGTCAAAAGCAACAAAAATATAATAAAAAAAAAAAGGTCCACTGAAATTACAGGATAAGTGTCTTGAAACCTCCCTCTTGAAAGAGTTCAAGTCATAGGAAGGTGAAAATATGAAAGCAGGCAGGGAGTTCCAGAGTTTACCAGAGAAAGGGCTGAATGATTGAGAATACTCTTGCATTAGAGAGATGGACAGAGTAGGGGTGAGAGAAAGAAGAAAGTCTTGTGCAGTGAGGCTGTGGGAGGAGGGGAGAAATACAGTTAGTAAAATCAGAAGAGCAGCTGGCATGAAAATTACCGTGGAAGATAGCAAGAAATGCAATATTGTGACAGTGAGGGAGAGGCTGAAGACAGACAGTTAGAGGAGAGTTGATAAGGTGAAAAGCTTTTGATTCCATCCTGTCTAAAAGAGCAGTATGAGTGGAACCTCACATACATATGAAGCATACTCTATACATAGACAGATAAGGCCCTTGTACAGAGTTAGCAGCTGGGGGAGGGGGGGGGTGAGAAAAACCGGCAAAGATGACTTAGAATGCTTAACCTCATAGAAGCTATTTTAACTAGAGATTAAATGTAAAGTTTCTAGTTTATATCATAAGAAAAGAACAGACTGAGGATATTCAGTGTAGAAGAGGGGGACAGTTGAATGTCATTGAAGAAGAGCAGATAGTTGTCTGGAAGGTTATGTTGATCAATGGAGAAATTGAGTTTTGAGGCATTGAACAATGCTAAGTTAGCTCTGTTCCAGTCAGAAATTCTGGAGAGATCAGAAGTCAGGTGTTCTGTGGCTTCCTTGTGAGAATTGTATTCTTCCTGAAGGGTTGGAAGTCTACAAAAACACGTGAGAAAGTGCAGGGTGGCATCATCGCCGTAGGAGTGGATAGGACAAGAAGTTTGGTTTAGAAGTTCATTGATGAATAATAGGAAGAGAATAGGTGACAATAGAACCCTGAGGAACACCACTGTTAATAGATTTAGAAGAATAGTGACTGTCTACCACAGCAGCAATAGAACGGTCAGAAAGGAAAAGAGATGAAATTACAGAGAGAAATATAGAAGCTGTAGGAGGGTAGTTTGGAAATCAAAGCTTCGTGCCGGACTCTACCAAAAGCTTTTGATATATCTAAGGCAACAGCAAAAGTTTCACCAAAATCCCTAAAAGAGGATGAGCAAGACTTAGTAAGGAAATCTAGATCACCAATAGAATGTCCTGTATAGAACCCATACTGGCAGTCAGATAGAAGGTTGTGAAGTGAGAGATATTTCAGAATCTTCCTGTTGGGGATAGATTCAAAACTTTAGAGAGTCAGGAAATTAAAGCAATAGTATGGTAGTTTGAGGGATTAGAATGGTCACCCTTTTTAGGAATAAGCTGAATGTAAGCAAACTTCCAGCAAGAAGGAAAGATAGATGTTGCTAGACAGGGTTGAAAGAGTTTGACTAGGCAAGGTGCAAGCATAGAGGCACAGTTTTGGAGAACAATAGGAGGGACCCCATCAGGTCCATAAGCCTTCTGAGGGTTTAGGCCTGTGAGAGCATGGAAAACATCACTGTGAAGGATTTTGATGGATAACATGAAGTAATCAGAGGATGGAGAAGAGGAAAGGAACAAGTCTTGAATCATTCAAGGCAGAGTTTCTAGCAAAGATTTGAGTGAAGAATTCAGCTTTAGAAATAGATGAGATGGCAGTGGTTCCATCAGGTTGAAATAAAGGAGGGAAAGATGAAAAAGCAAAGTTAGTGGAAACGTTTTTGGCTGAGTACCAGAAGTCATGAGAGGAGTTAGATCTTGAAAGATTTTCCCATTTTCTGTTAATGAAGATCAGACATTTGTTTAGGTCATTCTGATACAGGTTGGTCCAGTTGGACAAAGTATGTATTAACTT
Source organism: Scylla paramamosain (assembly GCF_035594125.1). Taxonomy (NCBI): domain Eukaryota; kingdom Metazoa; phylum Arthropoda; class Malacostraca; order Decapoda; family Portunidae; genus Scylla; species Scylla paramamosain. The sequence goes on from NC_087165.1 coordinate 1,204,285, forward strand.
GTACTGTACAGGAAGTGAATGGGTCACGCTTTTACATTTTTAATGTATATGTACATTAATATGATATAGAATTCAATTTTTGTTAATTTTTTAAAACTCCGAAAAACCCCACTTAGGTTATTTTTTTATTTGTTGACTCTGCAAATACTGGATCTTATTTGTTAATATGATATAGAACTCAATTTTTGTGAATTTTTTTAAACTCCGAAAAACCCCAGTTTTTTTTTTTTTTTTTTTTTTTTTTTTTGACTGCAAATACTGGATCCATTTGTTTCTTTTTATTACAATTTTGCAGAGGTTACCTATGATGCTAGTTAATGGTACTGGCCTATAGTTTAGTGACTCCATATTGTTACCTTCTTTATAGATAAGTATTATATTGGCTCTTTTCCATTCTTGAGGCACTGTTCCTTCTTTCAATTAACGATTTATCACATTCCAGATTGGCTCCACTAGTTGTTCTCTACATTCTTTCAATACCCACACTGACATACCATCTGGTCCCATTGCTTTTCTAACATCTAAGTCACTAAACAGCTTGTGGATTTCAGATTTTTCCACCATTATTTCATGTAATCCTTCATTTGACACTCCACCTGTAGGTGCTACAAAATCTGCTTGCTTTTTAAATGCAGATTTAATAATCTTATTCATAATTTTGCTCATCTTTTCATTATCTTCATATAAGGCACTTAGTTCTGAAAGTTCATAAGTGCCACCTCTGCCCAAACTGAGGTCTACCACTGTTCTCCAACCATTCCTGTATCTTAGAGGTATATAGGGCACTCCTCTGGATGTTCTTAAGTGGTCGAAATTCTCTTTATCTACTAATATTGTTAAGCTACATTTCTGGGTGAGGAGAGGCTGTCGCATTTTGTAAGCAGGAAGTCGATGAGGGCCACTCTGCCTAATTATAAAAATGGCGGCCACACTTAGCCAATCACAGCACACATTGCAACCCTCTCCAGTACACATTCAAACAGCATGGTGTGCACATCTTCCTTGGATTACCTTTTATTATCTTGTGCTTCTTCATTTGCATACAGTGTTTTTGTGCTTGCTTGAGTGATATTGACAGTGATATCGATCGGCCTATACTCTTTTTATTCTCTGAAAAAATGCTTAGTTGTTGGCTGAGATTCTTTAGTTACCCTGCCACATCACACAGTTTCTCTTAAATATATCAGTTCTTTTTACTTTTACTGAAATTCAAATATTAAGTATGGATTATTTAGCTCATCAAACCATGCAGTGCTACGAACAGTTAGGGTTTTAAGATAATAAATAGTCTTGATTTTATGTAAATATCACATTTGACAGCATAGGTCTGCTGCATTGTCATTTAGGTCAAACACCTGGGGTGCTTATTGGTAGGGTTAGGTGACTCATGTCAGAGAGAGGGGTGGGTCAGCCTCTCAAGGGACACACATGACGGAAGCAATTCACGTGCTTTTCACAATCAGGAGGAAGAACTTATTTACAACAAGAATAAGTGTTTTTAGAAGAGAAGGGCCAATAGAGGTTCAATCATTGGATCCTCCAGAGAAAAAGCTCCAACAAACAAAGCCACTAATGTGAGTGACATGACAGTGCCATGAATCTGCTCTGCCCCAAATCGAGATTACACAAAACAATCACCATGAACAGATAAATTATAGAAATATTCACACATTATCATACAATACTGAGAGAGAGAGAGAGAGAGAGAGAAGGGTGGGGGTTAGGACGGTTGCCTGTCCTTTCCACCTAGGTGTTAAACCAATAATTGGTCCTGTAGAGACACAGCAATGCAGCTCATGGGGAATTCTCCAATTCTTTTTTCACCATTATTATTCAGTTCATACTGTACACCTATATTCTGTTTTATCTTGTTATTCTCTCTATCATATTCCTTTTTTAAATAAAAAAAAAAAATTATCTGTTGGCCATATCAAACAACATGTTTTAGCATTATGTAGGAGTTTCATTGCATTGCATAAAATATTTGATTTATTATTGATTTTTAATGAGATATGATAATAAATGTGATCATACTCGAATTCAAGAAAGCCATGTTTATTGTTTCACCATTCAAAATACTGATAAAATGTAGCATTTTTATTGGGTTCACTCCATAGTCAAGACATTCAGCTATGTTTTCATGCACAATCCATTAAAATTGTATGGTTGGTTTCAAAGATATACTATTTTGAACACTATGAAACTTTGAATGCTATTTTCTTGGGATTTTATTGGTGGCGCTCATTGACTTCCTGAACTAAGCGCCTCATACGTCCTGCCTCTTTTTAACTTAACAACAATATCTCCACATTTCATTTTACCATTTATGTATCAATAGAAGTGCTCTTTACATTTGTTCATTACATCCTGTTTTTTTTATTTCCTTTCTTCTCTTCTTATCCTTAGATATTCATATCTCTCTCTCTCTCTCTCTCTCTCTCTCTCTCTCTCTCTCTCTCTCTCTCTCTCTCTCTCTCTCTCTCTCTCTCTCTCTCTCTCTCTCTCTCTCTCTCTCTCTCTCTCTCTCTCTCTCTCTCTCTCTCTCTCTCTCTCTCTCTCTCTCTCTCTCTCTCTCCACTGCTTCATCTTCTTCCATGCCTTGTCCTTGTCTTTTTCGACCTTCCCACATCTGGCATTATACCAACTATGCCTGCTCATTTTCACTTTGTGCATTGGTACAAATTGAAATACCCCCTCATTGTACTTATCTAATAGTATTTCATATTTTATCTATACTTCCTTGTCTTTCAACAGCTTATCCCATTTTATACTTCCATAAAATTTTTCAAGTTCTTTAAAATTTGCTCTTGCATAGTTTAATCTGCCATTTATGTATTCTTTCCAGTCCTTTGCTTTTATCCCTTTTAATTTAACCTCTATTACAACATGATAATTTTTTCCTAATGGAAGCAGATACTTCATATTTGGCCTGTATTCCAGCTTCCTGTTAAATGCTAGGTCAAACATTGAAGGTTGCTCTTAGTATATTGAAACTAAGAAAACCCTTAATTTTGTTATCTTGTAGCTTCATCAATCCAATACTCCACAGTGAGTATTTACCATTGCTAATTGCATTATCTGTTCACTCCAGAAATCTGCACCTTCCCCTAGCTCAAACTCCAAAATTTACGTTCTTGCAATTAGTCACCCATAAGCAACACCTTATTTGTTTTTCTGATCTTATTTTCCAAGCATTTCCACTCTTCCCCTTAAATCTCTTTATACTCATTTGTCTTCCATGCATTTGTTTTGGGTGGTATACATGTGACAGTAATCCTCCTCTTTTTCCTTTTGCCATCTTCAACTACAATACTCAAAACTTCTGCCATCCCATCACCATAATCCACTTCAGCAAAGACGTCATTGTTCACCAATATTAACACTCCTCCCCACCTTTATCTTTTTTATTTCTCTGCAAATGTTACCTTATTTCCTCTTTTATTTGGTCACTGTTAAACATACAATATATGATTTGTTATTCCTTGAAATATCCCTTAGTTCCAATATACATGACACAATCCCCTCTATATTTGTGTTCATAATTTTCATTTTATTACATTCCTTTTCAATCTTACTATATTTTCTCTGCATTGTTACTCCTCTTCCCTGGTATTCTTCAGCCATCAATTTCTTATCCATAAATTCACAACTTTCCATAGAAATTCTTTCATTGTGCACTCCTGTAGGTGGCCGGGATGACTCTGATGAGCAGAGGCAAAGCATGGAGTCACCAAAGGTCTCCATCCCACACAGGAGTCCACCAAGTGCAAGAAAACGAAAGTGCTTTGAGAATGATTCATCATAAAGGTCAGGCTGCTGAGATTATTACTACTCTAGTTTTTGTTGGGCATGAACAGTGCTTATATAAGAGAAAGTGAATCTTTTCCCCTTTCCTTATCTTTTTGTAGGATGCACCTTATCATTCTGGATTCAAAGGATGCAATTTAACAGCCTTATTTGATTTTTTTTACAACTTTTGGTCTGTACATCCTTGCATTGCTTTCTATATATTGTCTGTATATTGTGTTAAAATTATTGCATCTGTAACTATTGCATAGACCATATTATGAAGTGCAAGTTGTTAACTATGAAAAAAATTCAGTAAAACCAAACCTTTAACATTTTAGTTTTGGGATTTCAGTTTGGTAGCATCAATCAGTCACTATGCTGCTTTATTTTCAGCAACTGAATTATCACGCTAGGCACTGCTGGGCATCTCAGCCTCCACTTGCATCGCTGTCCTGCTGTGCCAGCAGCCACCTGCTGCCCACTTGCAGTGGTAACTATGTTGCCTTGCATTACTTATCAACTTTGGAGGTGTTTTTTGTTATTGGTACTCCTCAGTTTGATTACCATTTTTATTTTTTTAATCAATGACGTGTTTTTTTTTAGGTTTCATGTTCTCAGATCTTCCAAAGCATTAGAAATTCTGTTCTCCACAAGTGCAGCAAAATTCAGCTTCATCAATTATAGTTTTGTGATTTTAACTTTTTTCCCTTGAGAGTTTTTTGTTTGGTGAGTTTTAGTGGTTCACGAAGCATTGGGAGGAGGCAGGGATGTGCCTCCAACTTTGTGATGCTTCTGTGTGCCAAGGTGTTCTCACATCAACCTCAGGGATTATTATAACCTGAGTGTTGAAGAGGGATGAGTCAGGGATGTGTAATAGTGCTTCAGCCATTATGTCAAAGTTCTGCAAATATTTATTTACTTTTGAAGAGATGTAACGGTGAAGAAAGGATTTGTGTTTTGGTAGAGGTGACCAAGTGTGATACCTTCAGATGGTGCGGCTGCGTGGAGGGAAGAAGAAGGGAAGTGATGGGGAGGAGAAAGGTGGACTGGATACTGCATCCATAAGATCCTGTATTGGATGTGGCTTATGTTTTGAAATATCTGGTATATATATATATATATATATATATATATATATATATATATATATATATATATATATATATATATATATATATATATATATATATATATATATATATATATATATATATATATATATATATATATATATATATATATAGCGAGCAAGGTGGCCAATGGTTTTTCCAAAAGTTCAGTTTATTTGACAATACACATTTTTGGCCAATTTCTATGTACATAAACCTGTACGTTTATTGTTATATACAGCATATTTGTTTGGACATTATATGCATATTATAATTCCCTAGATAGATATTAACAGTATATTTTGTTATTAAACACTGTACACAATGCACTAACTGGTCACTTAAGAGTTCCCTTAACATTACACAACTAAACACTTAGTGTTCATTTAATTTGTCATGTAACTATACACACTGCACTAGTCACAAAAGAGCTAACATGATGTTATGCATTGTGCTACTAGTATATATACTTTTGCTTGTCACTCAGAGTCGGAGTCAAAGATGTCGTGTAGTGGCTCTGGTGTGATTGGGGATGGAGTGGAGTTGGGCAGATTAGCTTGAGGAGGTTGATAAGGGTGTTTGGGTTATTCAAATATGTGTGTTTAGTTTAGGGAGGTTTATATATATATATATATATATATATATATATATATATATATATATATATATATATATATATATATATATATATATATATATATATATATATATATATATATATATATATATATAACACACACACACACACACACACACACACACACACACACACACACACACACACACACACACACACACACACACACACACACACACACACACACACACACACACAGTGGTACCTTGATTTATGAGTGCCCCAACTTAAAAGTTTTTTTTTTTTTTTTTTTTTTTTTTTTTCTTTCTTCTTCTTCTTCTTTTCGAGATACAAGCTGTTGTTTGGATTATTTTTCGTTTTGAGTTGTGAGCTAAAATTTGAGATACGAGTGAGCTTCAGATACTCCGCTGCTAGTTGGCACAGCGAGTGCCACAACAATTGCCCAGCATTCCTCAGCTCACTTGTTCATTTCATTTGGTATTTATCAATACATTTTTCTACCAGTAAACACTCAATGTAATGAACACATATGAGGAGAGAGAGAGAGAGAGAGAGAGAGAGAGAGAGAGAGAGAGAGAGAGAGAGAGAGAGACTAGCTGTGACAACCAGAGTGACAATAGTTGCTCTCTCTCTCTCTCTCTCTCTCTCTCTCTCTCTCTCTCTCTCTCTCTCTCTCTCTCTCTCTCTCTCTCTCTCTCTCTCTCTCTCTCTCTCTCTCTCTCTCTCTCTCTCTCTCTCTCTCTCTCTCTGCATTTTAAGACTTGGGATGTTTGTAAAATAAAGCAAGCATTTGATAACTTTGAAATATGCCATAATTTGTGAAGTTTCATAAAATAAAACAAGTGTTTGATAGCCTTAAAGGGGTCGTTATACTCAAAGTTCTGTGAACAGACGTTCATTTTGTTGACGGTTTACTGTATTAAAAAAATGTAACAAAAAAAAATTAGGGTTTTTTTTTGGGGGGAGGGCTGAAAAGGATTAATGCATTTTGATTAATTTCAATGGGAAAAATTTATTTGACATATCAACAAAGTGAATACGTTTTCTGTCATGGAACAAATTAAATTAATTTGTCAAGGTACCACTGCATATATATATATATATATATATATATATATATATATATATATATATATATATATATATATATATATATATATATATATATATATATATATATATATATATATGGTAAGTTGAAGTGTGTGTGTATTTTGGACAAAGATATCAGGAAGCTTCTCCTTCGTAGTCACTGCCTTGCAGTTCATAAGTGGGATTCCAAGTCCATATATTATGTTAAATTTTGATCAATGTTGAAGTGAATTTTATAACTTTATTTTTGTTATTATTGATAATTATGTAGAATTTTATATTCAGTTACTGTACCATAAAGTTCCTTAGCGGGTCTCAAGAGTACATCACCTATATTTAAAGTCCCTTAGTGGATTTTAGAGTACATTATATTTAATTTTGGTAATAAAGTCCTTAAGTGTGTTTCAGAGTATGTATTTATTTATTTATTTATTTATTTATTTATTTATTCATTTATTTATTTATTTATTTATTTTTTTTTTTTATCAGTGTTGAAGTGAATTTGTTTATTTTATTTTTGTCATAATTGATAATCATGATCAATTGCATATTCAGTTAGTGTACAATAAAGTTTCTTGGAAGGTTTCAGAGTACATTATATTTAATTTTGCTCAGTATTGAAATGAATTTGTTTATTTTATTTTTGCTATTATTAATGATAATGCACATATGTATATCCAATTTCTGTACCTTAAAGTGTGAATATAATTGTAAATAATTTCCTTGCAAAATAAGTTGATGTGTGTTTTGATGTACCTCGAAGTAAATATATTAAAATTTTATCTTTGTAAACCAAATTTACTGTGTTTTATTTCCAAAGGAGGGAATGAAGTGTTGTGTGTTTCTCAGTAAGATAATTATGATTGGAAAGAAAGTGGCAGCAAATAGTAAGTTACACCAGGTAGAGAAAGAAAGGTGAAAAAGTGTGCAAGATGTAATTGAGCGAGGGTGTGATGTGAATGCTGCATGAGAGAGAGACCATTACATGAATAAAAATCCTACCTATTTCTATCTTACCTATCCTCACCTACCTATGGTTACAAACGCATGCAAAACACTCTTTACGGAGAAAGAATAACATAAAAAAAAAAAGCGTTTTGAGTGTTTTAGAGGTTCTTATTAGAAAAATGCCAAAATGCATGGAAAGTACCTAAATGGGGGAACGAAAAGACATTACGAGAAATGTGCATTATGGGTATTTTTGAGCTTGGTTACCAAAACGGGAAAATACATGAATAGCACCACTCATTATGGAGAAACAAAACACACACAAAAAAAAGAGTGTATTTTAGTGTTACGTTCTAAAACGCCATTGAAATCTCCCTATATATAAGAAAAAGCATCATAACGCAACTTTGCTATCCTCCATGACCTAGAGCAATTGGTGCAACACCCTATTCGTATTCCTGACCGTCTTGGAGATACGCCCAACATTCTTGACCTTTTCCTGACCTCTAATCCTTCTGCTTATGCTGTCACCCTTTCTTCTCCGTTGGGCTCCTCCGATCACAATCTCATATCTTTATCTTGTCCTATCACTCCAATCCCTCCTCAGGATCCCCCTAAGCGAAGGTGCCTCTGGCGTTTTACCTCTGGTAGTTGGGGGGACCTGAGGAGGTATTTTGCTGATTTTCCCTGGAATGACTACTGCTTCCGTGTCAGAGACCAGTCTTTGTGTGCTGAGCGCATAACAGAGGTGATAGTGTCTGGCATGGAGGCGTACATTCCTCACTCTTTTTCCCGTCCTAAACCTTCTAAACCTTGGTTTAACACAGCTTGTTCTCGTGCTATACATGATAGAGAGGTGGCCCACAAAAAGTACTTAAGCCTTCCATCGCCAGAATCTCATGCACTTTATATTTCTGCCCAGAACCATGCCAAGTCTGTTCTCCAACTAGCCAAAAACTCCTTCATTAACAGAAGATGTCAAAACCTTTCAAGATCTAATTCCCCTCGTGATTTCTGGCATCTAGCCAAAAATATCTCCAATAACTTTGCTTCTTCTTCTTTCCCTCCTCTATTTCAACCAGATGGCACCACTGCTAACACATCTATTTCTAAAGCTGAACTCTTCGCTCAAACCTGTGCTAAAAACTCTACCTTGGACGATTCTGGGCTTGTTCCTCCCTCTCCTCCACCCTCTGACTACTTCATGCCACGTATTAAAATTCTTCGCAATGATGTTTTCCATGCCCTCGCTGGCCTAAACCCTCGGAAGGCTTATGGACCTGATGGGGTCCCTCCTATTGTTCTCCGAAACTGTGCCTCCGTGCTTGCACCTTGCCTAGTCAAACTCTTTCAGCTCTGTCTGTCAACATCTACCTTTCCTTCTTGCTGGAAGTTTGCCTACATTCAACCTGTTCCTAAAAAGGGTGACCGCTCTAATCCCTCAAACTACCGTCCTATTGCTTTAATTTCCTGCTTATCTAAAGTTTTTGAATCTATCCTCAACAGGAAGATTCTTAAACATCTATCACTTCACAACCTTCTATCTGATCATCAATATGGGTTCCGTCAAGGCCGCTCTACTGGTGATCTTCTGGCTTTCCTTACTGAGTCTTGGTCATCCTCTTTTAGAGATTTTGGTGAAACTTTTGCTGTTGCCTTGGACATATCAAAAGCTTTTGATAGAGTCTGGCACAAAGCTTTGATTTCCAAACTACCCTCCTACGGTTTCTATCCTTCTCTCTGTAACTTCATCTCAAGTTTCCTTTCTGACCGTTCTATTGCTGCTGTGGTAGACGGAAAATTAAACGACTTTACTAGAAACCTATGTTTTGAGTGTTTTTCAGCATGTTAGTCACCAACACAATAAATAATATGGAAGTCATTCTATATGAGAATCCAAAACAAAATTACTGAAAACGCGTCTTCTCCGTGTTTTACGTAGAAAAAAGCTAAAACGGATGCAAACCAACCAATATGTAGAAATAGAATAAGATTACCAAAAAGGTATATATTGAATGTTTTTGAGCTTTTTACTTACAAAAAACGCGAAAATGGATGCCTTTTAGCGGTTTGTTACCTAAGAAGTAAAAAAAAAAAAACACCTTTCTCGTAATATTTTTTTTTTTCCATTTAACCAAATAGGGTACTTGGAATGTATTTTGACGTTTTTCACGTAACAGCCTCAAAAACTAAAAAAAAAAAAAAACTTGTTTTTGGTAATGTTATTCTGTTTCTCCACCAAGGGTGTTTTGCATGCGTTTTAGCGTTCTGATACCTAAGTTGCTCAAAAATACTGAAAAGAGACATTTTTGTTAATGTTTTGTTTTCCATTACAGTGTGATTTTCATGCTTTTCATCGTTTTGGAGCTAGAACACTGATAAACACTCAAAAGACACCTTTCTAGAAAACTAGTTTCCTTTCGCATGCTTTGCATGTGTACTTAACAATGAGAAATACACTCCAATTACAAGTTTTTAGTAATGTTATTATGTTTCTCGATGACGATTTTTTTTTTTTTTTTTTGCATGCGACTTAGGTTTTTGGTATGTAATAAGCTCAAAAACACTTAAAAGACACGTTTTCCTTAGTGTTGTTTTGTTGTTCAAATCAAATGATTTCCAAGCTTTATATCGATTTAGTGTCTAAACACTCCAAAGACACGTTTCTGGAAACATCGTTTCATTTCCTCATAAATGTTACTTTGCATACATTTTTGCGTTTTCTATGTAACAAGCTCATAAACACATAAAATACTTCTTTTTGGCAATTTTATTCTGTTTCTCCATAAAAAGTGTTTTGCAAACGTATTAGCGTTTTGGTACGTAAGAAGCTCAAAAAGATTGAAGATATGTTTTTGATAATGTTTTTTATTCCCATATGGTGATCTTTTCATGCTTTTTAGCATTCTGGTACATAGCAGATTCATAAACATTCAAAAGACACGTTTCATTAAATTTAGTTTCGTTTGTTAGCTAGTTGGCTTCCATACATTTTGGCGTTTTGGCAGCTAACAATATGAAAAAAACACTCAAAATACACGTTTTTTGGTAATGTTGTTATGTTTATCCATACAGAGTGCTATTCATGCGTTTTCACATTTTGCTACCCAAGAAGCTCAAATTTACTCATAATACACGTTTCTCGTAATGTCTTTTTCTTTCTTCATATAGAATACATTGCATACATTAGGGCGTTTTTCTTCCTAACAAGCTCAAAAACTCTCAAACGATTTCTTTTTGGTGATATTATTCTGTTTTTCCATAAAGGGTGTTTTTCATGCATTTTACCTTCTTGGTACGTAAGAAGCTGAAAAAAAAGACTCAAAAGACATGTTTTTGGCAAAGTAGTTTTTTTTTTTTTTCCATGTATATGTGTATATGAACTTGTTAACCACAAAACAGTAAAAAGCATGAAAACTTCCCTATACTGGAAAAACAAAAAACAACATTCCCAAAAAACGTATTTTTGGGGGTATTTTTCAGCTACTAACGTACAAAAACGCTGAAATGCTTGCAAAATACCCTTCATGGAAAAAAACAAATAACCTTACCAGAAACCAGTATTTCATTTTATTTCTTAAGCTTGTCACGTACAAAAGTGCCAAAATGCATGCAAAGTGCACTATATATGGATACGAAAGTACATTACCAGAAACGTGCAGTATGAGTGTTTTCAACTTATTAGGTACCAAAACGCTAAAGCGAGTGAATAGCACTCTATATGGAGAAACAAAAACGCTAAAATGCATGCAAAGCATCATATATGAGGGAAAATACGACACTTCTAGAAACGTGTTTTTTCAGTGTTTGTAAGCGTATTAGGTACCAAAATGCTAAAAAGCAAGGAAAGAACCATACATGGGAAACAAAACATTACAAAAAAGTCTTTTCATTGTTTTGAGTTACTTACATGCTAAAACGCAAAGGCGCATGCAAAACACCTTTTATGGAGAAACAAGAAAACGTGTATTTTTAATTTTTTAAGCTAATTACGTAAAAAAAATTCAAAATTCATATAAAGTTCCCAATATGGGGAAACGAAAAGACATTACGAGAAACGTGTATTATAAGTGTTTTACACCTTATTAGGTTGAAAAATACGAAAATGCATGAATACCACTCTATATGGGGTAACAGAGCAACATTACTAAAAACGTGTATTTTGTTTGTTTTCACAATGTTATGTACCAAAACGTCGAAATTCATGCAAAGTACAATCTATGGGAGAAACGAAACGAAATTTCCAGAAACGTGAATTTTGAGTGTTTATGGGCGTGTTAGGCACCAAAACTCTAAAAAAAATAAAAATGGAAAGCATCCTATATATGAATACAAAACAAAATTACAAAAAAAAAAAAATAGTATTTTTTTTTTAGTGTTTTTGAGCTACTTCTATATCAAAACGCTTGAACAGACGCAAAACACGCTTTATGGAGAAACAAAATGACAATACAAAAAAAAATATTTTCAGTGTTTTTGAGGTATGTAAGTAGAATAACGCCGAAATGTATGCAAAGTTCCTTATGCCGGGAAACGAAGACATTTCAAGAAACGTGTATTATGAGAGCTTTTCAGCTTTTTAGGTACCAAACACAAAGGCACCTTAATAGTATTCTATATGGAGAAACAAAACAACACGAATGAAAATATATATTTTGAGTGGTTTTCATATTATTAGGTACCAAAACGCAAAAATACATGCAAAGACCTCTAAAAGACGACACAAAACGACATTACAAGAAACCTATCTTTAGAGAGTGTTTCTTCGTGTTAGGCACCAAAACACTAAGAAGTATGAAAAGAGCACTATGTTGGAAAGGAAAAAGAAATAACGTGACTTTTCACGTGTTTGGAAGTTTTTAAATTCATCATGTACCAAAACGATAAAACATGCAAAACACCCTTCATGCAGAAACAAAAACATTACCAAAAACGAGCATTTTTAGCGGTTTTTCAGCATGTTATGTACAAAAGCGTCAAAATGCATATAAAGTACCCTATATAAGAAAACGAAAAGACTTTAAGAGAAACTAGTATTATGAGTTTTTTTTTTTTTTAGCTTATTAGGTACCAAAACGATAAAACGTATGATTTGCATTCTGTATGAAGAAAACGTGTATTTTAAGTGTATTTAGCTTTTTAGGTATCAAAACGCCAAAATGCATGCAAAGCACCCGATATGGGGAAAATAAACGACATTTCCAGAAACATGTCTTTTGAGAGTTTATGAGTGTGTTAGGCACAAAAAGCTCTTAAGAAGCATGGAAAGTACCGTAAATGGGAAAACATTAAGTGTTTTAAGCTACTTACGTACCAAACCGCTACAACGATTGCAAAACACACTTTATGGAGAAATTCAACAGCTTTATCAAAAACATGCATTTTGAGAGATTTTGCGCCTGTTACATACAAAAACGATAAAATACGTGCAAATAACCCTAAAAGGGGAAAAGAAAACATTAAAAGAAACGTATATTTTGAGTGGTATTGAGCTTCATAGGTACCAGAACACTAAAACGTATTAACAATACTCTACATGGAGAAACAGAACAAAATTAACCAAAACTTGTGTTTTAAGGCTTTTTTCACGTTATTAGGTACCGCAACGCGAAAATGCATGCAAAACATACTATATGGGGAGAGGAAACATTTCCAGAAACATGTCCTTTCAGTGTTTATGAGCGAGTTAGGTACCAAGAAGCTAAAAACCAAGGAAAGCACCCTATAGGAGAAAACAAAAGATTACAAAAGCTTTTCTTTTCAGTGATATTGAGCTACTTATATACAAAAACACTTAAACGCATCCAAAACGCCTTTTTTTTTTTGGAAAAACTGAATAATATTACCAAAAAAAGCGTGTATTTTCAATGTTTTGAGCTTGTTACGCAAAAAAAAAAAGTAACCAAAGACATTATGAGAAACTTATATTAAGAGCGTTTTTGAGCTTCTCAGGTACCAAAACGCGAAAATGCATGAATAATACTCTCTTTGGAGAAACACAACAATATTAGATACCAAAACGCTAAAAAGCAACAAAAGCTCCCTATTTGGAAAAGCAAAACATTACCAAAAGCGTGTCTTTTGAGAGTTTTTACAGCTACTTACGTACCAAAACGCTAAAATGCATGCAAAGCACATTTTATGGAGAAACAGAATAACATTACCAGAAACGTGTATTTTGATTTTTTTTTTTTTTAGCTTCTTACGTATAAAAAAAAAAGCAAAAATGCATGCAAAGTATCCTAAATGTCAATAGGAAAAGAAATATAAAGACACTTCATTGATCAGTGTTTTGAGATTCTTAGGTAGCAAAATGCATAAACGCATGTATAGCATTATATATGAAGAAATAGAAGAACATTACCGAAAACGTATATTTTGAGTGTTTTTTTTTCACATTGTTACGCAACAAAACGCCAAAATGCATGGAAATCACCCAATATGAATAAAATAAAGGACACTACGAGAAAGATGTATTATTAGTGTTTTTGAGCGTCTTAGGTACCAAACTCGAAAACTATTTAGTACCACTGTATATGGAGAAACAGAACATTACCAAAAACGTTTATTTTGAGTGTTTTTCACAATTTTATGTACCAAAACGTCAAAATGCCTCCAGAGCACCATCTATGGGAAAATGAAACGACATTTCCAGAAACATGTCTTTTGAGTGTTGATGAACGTGGTAGGTACCAAAGTTATAAAAAGCATGGAAAGCTTCCTATATGAAAGAACAACACAACCAAAAATTTATCTTTTGGGTATTTTCAGCTACTTACGTACCATAACGCTGAGATGTATGCAAAACACACTTTATTACCATAAAAATTTTTTTTCTTTTTACATATAAAAAGAAACATAAATGCATGCAAAATACTTTGCAAGGAGAAACGAAAAGACATTAGAAGAAACTTTTATTATGAATTTTTTTTTTTATTTCCAAGGTACCAAGACCTATTTGACACATTGAAGAGCACTCTATATGGAGAAAAGAACAAGATTACAAAAATGTGCTTTTTGAGTGTTTTTTACATTGTTAGGTAAGAAAACACTCTATAAAGAGTGTTATTTGCGGGTTTTAGCTTTTTCATACATAACGAACTTAAAAAAACTCATAATACACGTTTCTCGTAACATCCTTTCATTTTCCAAACATAGGGTTCTTTGCATGTATTTAGGCGTTTTTATAGGTAACATGATCAAAAACACTCAAAATACATGTTTTTGGTAATGTTATTCTTTTTCTCCATAAAGGGTGTTTTGCATGCGTTTTAGCGTTTTGGTATGTAAGAAGCTCAAAAACACGTAAAGGCAGGTTCTTGGTAAAAGTTGGTTTTATTCCCATATAATGTGATTGCCCTCCTTTTTAGTGCTTTATTGCCTATCACGCTCAAAAACACTCAAAAGACACTTTTCTGGTAATGTCATTCTTTTCCCACATAAAGCTAGATTCGCATGCAATTTTTGGTTTTGGTAACTAAGAATGTGAAAAGCACTCAAAATACATGCATTTGGTAAGGTTGCTCTGTATTCTCAATTAAGAGTGTTATTTCTGAGTTTCAGCATTTTGGTATCTAAGAAACTTCTCCATATACACCGAGTTTTTGCAATTTTTTCCTTGTGGCTGTTGTGAAACTATAAAACACTCATTATACACGTTTCTCGTAATGTCATTTTGTATCCCAATATAGAGTGCTTTCCATTGATTTTCGCGTTTTTTGAAGGTAAGAAGCTCAAAAACACTCAAAATATACCTTTTTGGTAATGTTATTCTATTTCTTCATATTCGTTGGTTTGCATCCGTTTTAGCGTTTTTCTACGTAAAACACAGAAAAGACACTTTTTCAATAATTTTGTGATGGATTCCCACATTGAGTGACTTCCATATTATTTATCGTTTTGGTGCCTAACATGCTGAAAAAAACCACAAAAGACAGGTTTCTGGTAAGGTCGTTTAATTTCCCCATATAGGTGGCTTTGCATGCACTTTAGGGTTTGGTACATAACATTCCGAAAAAAAAGCTAAAATTAACTTTTTTTCATAATGTTCTTTTTTCACATAATTTCCCTGAATTTTGGCAGAATTTTGGCATCTCGTTACCTATGAAGATGAATAAAAAAAATCCTATTTTTTCTATTTATTTATTTATTTTTTTTTCTCTATAAAGAGTGTTATTTGTGGGTTTTAGCTTTTTGGTACTTAAAGAACTTAAAAACACTCATAATACACGTTTCTCGAAATGTCCTTTCATTTACCAAACATAAGATTCTCTGCATGTATTTAAGCGTTTTTATAGGTAACATGATCAAAAACACTCAAAATACACGTTTTTGGTAATGTTATTCTGTTTCTAAATAAAGGGTGTTTTGCATGCGTTTTAGCGTTTTGGTATATAAGGAGCTCAAAAACACTTAGAAAAAACACTTGATAAAAGTTGGTTTTATTCCCATGTAATGTGATTGCCCTGCTTTTTAGTGCTTTATTGCCTATCATGCTAAAAAAAAAAAAAAAAAAAAACACTTAAAAGACACTTTTCTGGTAATGTCATTTTTTTTCCCACATAAAGCTACCTTCACATGCAATTTGGGGTTTTGGAAACTAAGAATGTGAAAAACACTCAAAATACACGCATTTGGTAAGGTTGTTCTGTTTCTCAATTAAGAGTTTTATTCAGCAGTTTCACCATTTTGGTATCTAAGAAACTTCTCCATATACACGAGTTTTTGCGTTTTTTGCCTTGTGCTTCTTGAGAATCTATAAAACACTCATTATACACGTTTCTCGTAACGTCCTTTTATTAACCAATATAGAGAGCTTTCCATCCATTTTCGCGTTTTTTGTAAAAAGCTCAAAAATACTAAAAATATACCTTTTTGGTAATCTTATTCTATTTTTTCATGTTGGTTGGTTTGCATCCGTTTTAGCATTTTTCTACTTAAAACACGGAAAAGACACGTTTTCAGTAATTTGTTTTGGATTCCCATATAGAATGACTTCCATATTATTTATTGTTTTGGTGACTAACATGCTGAAAAACACTAGAAACACAGGTTTCTCGTAAAGTCGTTTAATTTCCCCATATAGTTGGCTTTGCATGCACTTTAGGGTTTTATGCATAACAGTCCGAAAAAAAAGCTAAAAGTAACTTTTTTGATAATGTTCTTTTTTCATATAATTTCCCTGAATTTTGCCAGAATTTTGGGATCTCGGTACCTATGAAGAAGAAAAACAAAAAAAATCCTATTTTTTTATTATTTCTTTATTTTTTTCTCTCTATAAAGAGGTTTTAGTTTTTGGTACTTATGGAACTTAAAAACACTCATAATACACGTTTCTCGTAATGTCCTTTCGTTTCCCAGACATAGGGTTCTTTGCATGCATTTAAGCGTTTTCAGACTTAACATGATCAAAATCACTCAAAATGCATGTTTTTAGTAATGTTAATCTGTTTCTCCATAAAGGCTGTTTTGCATGCGTTTTAGCGTTTTGGTATATAAGGAGCTCAAAAACACTTAAAGGCAAGTTCTTGGTAAAAGATGGTTTTATTCCCATGTAATGTGATTGCCCTCCTTTTTAGTGCTTTATTGCCTAACACGCTCAAAAACACTCAAAAGACACTTTTCTGGTAATGTCATTTTTTTACCACATAAAGCTAGTTTTGCATGCAATTTGGGGTTTTGGTAACTAAGAATGTGAAAAAAAGTCAAAATACACGCATTTGGTAAGGTTGTTCTGTTTCTCAATTAAGAGTGTTATTCCTGAGTTTCAGCATTTTGGTATCTAAGAAACTTATCCATATACACGAGTTTTTGCGTTTTTTGCCTTGTGCTTCTTGTGAAACTATAAAACACTCATTATACAAGTTTCTCGTAATGTCCTTTTGTATCTCAATATAGAGTGCTTTCTATCCATTTTTGCGTTTTTTGTAGATAAGAAGCTCATAAACACTGAAAATATACCTTTTTTAGTAATGTTATTATAGAATAACATTACCAAAAAAGGTATATTTTCTTCATATTCGTTGGTTTGCATCCGTTTTAGCGTTTTTCTACGTAAAACACTGAAAAGACACTTTTTCAGTAATTTTGTGATGGATTCCCATATTGAGTGACTTCCATATTATATATCGTTTTGGTGCCTAACATGCCGAAAAACACTCAAAAGACAGGTTTCTGGTCAAGTCGTTTAATTTTCCCATGTAGGTGGCTTTGCATGCAGTTTAGGGTTTGGTACATACCAGTCCGAGAAAAAAGCTAAAATTAATTTTTTTTTTCATAATTTTCTTTTTTCACATAATTTTCCTGTATTTTGCAAGAATTTTGGCATCTTGGTAGCTATGAAGATAAATAAAAAAAAAATAAATAAATTCCTATCTTTTTATTTTTTTTTTCTATAAACAGTGTTATTTATGGGTTTTAGCTAAATGGTACTTAAAGAACTTAAAAACACTCGTAATACATGTTTCTCGAAATGTCCTTTAATTTCCCAAACATAAGGTTCTTTGCATGTATTTAAGTAACATGATCAAAAACACTCAAAATACATGTTTTTGGTAATGTTATTCTGTTTCTCCATAAGGGGTGTTTTGCATTCGTTTTAGCGTTTTGGTATATAAGGAGCTCAAAAACACTTAAAGGCAAGTTCTTAGTAAAAGTTAGTTTTATTCCCATGTAATGTGATTGCCCTGCTTTTTAGTGCTTTATTGCCTATCATGCTAAAAAAAAACATTTAAAAGACACTTTTCTGGTAATGTCATTTTTTTCCCACATAAAGCTACTTTCACATAAAATTTGGGGTTTTGGTAACTAAGAATGTGAAAAACACTCAAAATACACGCATTTGGTAAGGTTGTTCTGTTTCTGAATTAAGAGTGTTATTCAGGAGTTTCACCATTTTGGTATCTAAGGAACTTCTCCATATATGTGAGTTTTTGCGTTTTTTGCCTTGTGATTCTTGATTTTTTGGCCTAACACGTTCATAAACAATCAAAAGACATTTTCTGGCAATATAATTTTTTCCCCACATAAACCTAGTCTCGCATGCAATTTCGTGTTTTGGTAACTAAGAATGTGAAAAACACTCAAAATACACGCATTTAGTAAGGTTGTTCTGTATCTCAATCAAGAGTGTTATTCATGAGTTTCAGCATTTTGGTATCTAAGAAACTTTTGCCTTGTGGTTGTTGTGAAACTATAAAACACCCTTTATACAGGTTTCTCGTAATGTCCTTTTGTTTCCCAATATAGAGTGCTTTGCATCCATTTTCGCGTTTTTTGTAGGTAATAGGCTCAAAAACACTCAAAATATACCTTTTTGGCAATGTTATTCTATTTCTTCATATTGGTTTGTTTGCATCCGTTTTAGCGTGTTTCTACGTAAAACACTGAAAAGACCAGTGTTAAGTGATTTTGTTTTGGATTCCCATATAGAGTGACTTCCATATTATTTATTGTTTTGGTGCCTAACATGCTGAAAAACACTCAAAAGACAGGTTTCTGGTAAAGTCGTTTAATTTCCCTATAGAGGTGGCTTTGCATGCAATTTAGGTTTTGGTACATAACTGTCCGAAATAAAGCTAAAATTAACTTTTTTGATAATGTTTTTTCCATATAATTTCCCTGAATTTTGCTAGAATTTTGGCATCTCGGTACCTATGAAGAAGAATTACAAAAAAAAAAAAGAAAATTACTTTTTTTTTTTTGTTTCTCTATAGAGTGTTATTTGTGGGTTTTAGCTTTTTGGTGCTTAAGGAATTTGATAACATTCATAATACACGTTTCTCGTAATGTCCTTTCGTTTCCCAAACATAGGGTTCTTTGCATGTATTTAAGCGTTTTTATAGGTAACATGATCAAAAATGTATTTTGGTGTCTAACACGTTCAAAAACACTGAAAAGACACGTTGATGATAATGTCGTTTCGTTTCCCGATAAAGGGGGCTTCCAATGCATTTTGACTTTTGGTACTTAACAATATGAAAAAAAAGTTTAAGTAAAAGTTTTCGGTAGAGTTGTTTTTCCATATAAAGTGCTAATCACGTGTTTTTGAGTTTTGGTACCTTAAAAGCTCAAAAAATCTCATAATACACTTTTCTCGTAATGTCCTTTTTTTTCTCCATGTAGGATGCTTTGCGTGTAATTTGGCATTTTTATACTTAACAAGCACAAAAACAATAAAAATACAGGTTTTTGGTAAAGTTATTCTGTTTCTCTGTAAAGGTTGTTTTCCATGCGTTTCAGCGATTTCGGACGTAAGAAGGTCAAAAACACTCTAAAGATACTTTCTTGGTAATGTTATTTTATATTGGCAAATAGGGTGCTTTCAATGCTTTTTAGCATTTTGATTCCTAACACTTAAGGAAACACTCAAAAGACACGTTTCCTGTAATATAGTTTTGCTTCTTCATATAGGGATCTGCATGCTTTATTATATTTTGCTACATAATGTGAAAAACGCTCAAAATAAAGGTTCTAGCTAATGTTGTTCCTTTTCTCTATATAGGGTGCTATTCATGCGTTTTAGCGTTTTGGTACTTAGGAAGCTCAAAAACACTAATAAAACTTTTTTCTCCTAATGTCTTTCTATTTCCCCATATAGGATGCTTCGTATGTATTCTGACGTTTCGGTACATAACAAGGTAAAAAAAAATAAAATAAATAAAAATAAAAAAACGTTTTTGGTGATGTTCTGTTTCCCTATTAAGAAATATAGGATATGTTCAATTTTCATTTAAGCGGTTTAGTGTTTGGTACCTAAGAGAATCAAAACACTGAACAATGCACGTTTCTCGTAATGTTCTATCGTTTCCCCATACAGGGTGCTTTACATGGATTTTTAACATGATGTACGTAACAGACTCAAAAAGACTCAAAATACACGTTTTTGGTAATTTTTTTTTCTATTTGGTAAGATTATTCGTGTTTGGTGCACGTGTTTTAGCGTTTTGGTACGCAAAAAGTTTAAAACACTTAAAAGACATGCATATTATTTTGCTTTTCTATATAAGGTGCTTTCCATGCTATTTAGCATTTATGTGAAAAACACATAAAAACATATTTCTTACATTATTGTTAAATTTTCTCGTATAGCGAGCAAGCATTATGGTGTTTGGCTACCTGACAATGTGAAAAACATTCAAATTACACGATTTTGGTAATTTGTTTCTCTTTCTCCATACAGTGTGCTACTCATTTATTTTAGCGTTTTGGTACCTAAGAAGCTAGAAAAAAAAAAAAAAAACTCATAATACACGTTTTTTGTTATGTCCTTTCATTTCCTCATATAGGGTCTTTTTGGTGCTTTGGTACCTAACAGGGTGTTTGCATGTATTTTGACATTTTAGTTCGTAAGAACCTAAAAAAAACACTCTAAAGACACGTTTTAGTAAAGTTGTTTTGTATTCCCCTATGGGGTGATTTCGTTGCTTCTTACTGATTTGGTGCCTAACACGCTCAAAAAATAACAAAAGACAAGTTTCTAGTGATTTCGTTTCGTTTCTTCATATAGGTTGCTTTACATGCATGTTGGCGTTTTGGTAATTATTAATGTAAAAAAAATACACGTTTTTGGCAAGGTTGTTCTTTTTCTTCAGAGGACTATTGAAGCTTTTTACTGATTTGGTACTTAAGAAAGTAATAAAAAAAATAACATAACAAACGTTTCTCGTAATGTCCTTTCATTTCCATATACTCGTACAGGGTGTTTTGTTTGATGATAGGCGATTTTGTACATAATACGCTCAAAGACACTCAAAATACACGTTTTTGGTAAATGTATTCTGTTTCTCTATATAGGGTATTTTCATGCGTTTTTAATGTCGTTTCATATATCTATTTCTCCATATAGGGTGTTATTCATGCGTTTTACCCTTTTGATACTAAGAAGGTCAAAAACACTCATAATACACGTTTCTCGTAATGACTTCATTTTTCCCATATAGGGTATTTTCGATTCATTTAGGCGTTTTTTACGTAACAATCTTACAAAACACTCAAAATACTTATTTTTGGTAATGTTATTCTGTTTCTCCATAAAGGATGATTTCTATGTTTTTTTTTTTTATCGTTTTGGTACGTAGGACACTCAAAAGAAACGTTTTCTTAATGTTGTTTTGTATTCCCATATCAGGTGATTTGTATGTTTTTTAGCATTTTTGTGCCTAACACGCTGAAGAACACATTTTAGATACGTTTCTGAAATCTCGTTTCCTTTCCCCAAATAGGGGGCTTTACATGCATTATGGCGTTTTGATTCATAACAATGTGAAAACACTGAAAATTTACGTTTTTTGGTAATGTTATTTCATATAGAGTGTTATTCATGCATTTTAGCGACTTCATATCTAATAAGTAAAAAAAAAAACACCAATAGAACACATTTTAGTAACGTCTTTTCATTTTCCCATTTAAGATATTATATATGCATTTTGGCATTTTCTGCTTAACTAACTCAGAAACACTCGAAATATTTGTTTTTGATATCATTTCTCCATGTTTTTTTTTTCATGCGATTTAGCGTTTCGGTACGTAAGAAAGTAAAAAATAATGAAAACACACGTTTATGGTAAAGTTGTTTTGTTTTCCTTTATAAGGTGCTTTCCATGCTTTTTAGCGTTTTGGTGCCTAGCATGCCAATAAACATTCAAAAGGCACTTTTCTGGAAATCGCGTTTCTTTTCCTCATATAGGGTACAAAAACATGTATTAGTAGTGTTTTCGAAAACGCCAAAGTGCATGCAAAGTAAGCTATACGGGAGAAACAAAAAAAAACGTGTCTTTTGAATGTTTTCAGCTGTTTACGTACCAAAACACTAAAATGCATGGAAAAGAAACTTCATGGAGAAACAAAATATTATTGCCAAAAACGTGTATTTTGAATGTTTTTAAGCTTATTACGTACCAATACGCAAAAATTCATCCATTTCATTTTATTTCGGTGCTTTTCAACGTTAGCACCAAAACTCTAAAGAGCATGGATGACACTCTATATAGATATCAAAACAACATTATCAAAATGGTGTCTTTTGAGTGTTTTTGAGCTTCTTACGTTACAAAATGCTAAAATGATAAATAGATTTTATCGGGAGACATTACCAAAAACGTATGATTTAAGCGTTTTCCAGCTTTTTAGAAACCAAAACGCCTAAATATATGTACTAATCATGTGTTTCAGTATTTTATTACCTAAGAAGCTCAAAAACACTTATAATATACGTTTTTTGGTAATGTTTTTCTGTTTTTCATATATGGTATTCTGTATAGATTGCAGTACCTAACATGAGGAAAAAACCCATTTTTTTGGTTAATGCTTTTTCTCCATATAGAGTGATATTCACATGTTTTAGTGTTTTCGTACATAAGAAGTTAAAAAAACACTCATAATAATATTTTTTCTTAATAACTTTTAGTTTGTCAATGTCCGTTAATTTGTGTGCATTTTGGCGTTCTCGTACCCAACAAGCTCAAAAAGACTCAAAACACACATTTTTGGTAATGTTCTATTTCACCATAAAGCATGTTTTGCACGCTTTTTAGAAATTTGGTACGTAAGAAGCTCAAAAACATTCAAAAGACACGTTTTCGATGTTATATATATATATATATATATATATATATATATATATATATATATATATATATATATATATATATATATATATATATATATATATATATATGTATATATTTTTTTTATTTTTTTTCGTTGGGGTTGGTTTCTAATATGCTCAAAACACTGAAATGACACGTTTCCGGTAATATAATTTCTTTACATCAAATAGTGTGCTGTCTGCATTTTGGCGTTTTGGTAGCTAATAATCGGGAAAACTCTCAAAAAACGCGTTTATAGTAATGTTGTCCTCTTTCTCCATAAAGGGTGTTTTTCAAGCGTTTTAGAGTTTTAGTACGTAAGAAACTGAAAAAAAACACTCAAAAGACAAGTTTTTGTTAATATTGATTGCTTTTCCTATACAGGTTGTCTTGCATGCACTTTGGTGTTTTTGTATCTAACAAGCTCAAAAACAGTCAGTATACAAGTTTTTTGTAATGTTGGTCTGTTTCTTTATGTATGGTGTTCACTATGCTTTTAGGCGTTTTGGTACCTATCATGGGGAAAAAACTCATAAAGTACGCTTTTGGTAATGTTGTTTTGTTTCTGCAAATATAGTATTATTTACGTCTTTTAGACTTTTGGTATCTATGAAGCTGAAAAAGACATAATACACTTTTATGTTAATATCGTTTCATTTACCTATATAGGGTAATTTGCATACATTTTGGCGTTTTGTTACCTAAAAAGCTAAAAAAATCTTAGAACATACGTTTTTGCTAATATTGTTTCGGACATCTTTTATCGTTTTGGTACGTAAGAAGCTCAAAAACACTCGATTTTGTTAAGGTTATCTCGTTTTCCCATATAGGGTGTTTTCCTTGCTTTTTAAGCGTTTTGCTGCCTAATATGCTCAAAACACCTAAATGACAAGTTTCTGGTGATGTTTTGCTACTGGTTTTGTTAATGTTTTTTTTTCTTTTCCTCATATAGAGTAATATTCACGTGTTTTAGTGTTTTGGTACATATAAAAAAATAAATAAATAAAAACACTCATAATACACGTTTCTGTTAATATCGTTTCGTTTCCTCAAATAGGGTCCTTTGGATGCAATATGGGGTTTATGGGGCAATATGGAAACCCAACAAGTTAAAAGACTGAGATAAGTATTTTTTGCTAAAGTTTCCCATAAATGTTTCTTTGCTCACATTTTAGTGTTTTGTACTCTCAAAAACACTAAAAAAGAAACGTTTTTGACAATGTTGTTTTCTTTTCTCATATAGAGCTATTTCCATGCTTTTTAGCTTTTTGTTGCCTAATTTGCTCGAAAATTTCCAAATGGCACGTTGCAGGTACTATCTTTTAGTTACTCCAGACAAGGTATTCTACATACATTCTGTCGTTTTGGTGCCTAACTTAAAAACACTTACAACACATGTTTTTTTAATGTTCTATTTCTCAGTAAAGTGCGTTTTCAATCCCTTTTAGAGTTTCGGTACGTACGAAGCTGAAAAACACTCAAAAGATATGTTTTTGGTAATATTTTTTTTTTCTTCTTCTATAGGGTGCTTTGCATGTATTTTGGCGTTTTGATAACTAACAAACTCAAAAATATTCATAATACATGTTTGTGATCATGTCGTTCTGTTTCTTCATATAGGGTGCTTTATATGTATTTTGGCGTTTTGGTCCCTAACATGGGGAAAGCACCCATAATACACGTGTTTTGTAATGATGTTCTGTTTCTTCATATAGAATGCTATTTACGTGTTTTAGCGTTTCGTTACATAAGAAGCTGAAAAACAGCGTTAATATCTTTTCTTTTCCCCATATCTGAAACTTTCCATGCATTTTATCGATTAGTTATCTAACAAGCTCAAAAACACTCAAACACAAGTTTTTGTTTAGTTTAGTTATCGTTTTGTTACGTAAGAAGCTCAAAAGCACACAAAGGACACGATTTTGTTGAAGTTGTTTCATTTTCCTATATAGGGTATTTTCCGTGTTTTTTTTTTTTTTTTTTTTAGAGTTTTGGTGCCTAATACCCTAAAAAAAACACCTAAATGACACGTTTTTGGAAATGTCGTTTCGTTACTTCATATAGGCGCTCTGCATGCATTTTGGCGTTTTACTACTTATTGCGCTGATAACTCAAAATACACATTATTGGTATTTTTTTTTTCTCCACAAACAGTGTTTTCCATGCGTTTTACCGTTTTAGTACGTAAGCTGAAAAACACGCGAAACATTTTTTTTAATATATATATATATATATATATATATATATATATATATATATATATATATATATATATATATATATATATATATATATATATATATATATATATATATATATATATATATATATATATATATTTTTTCCATACAGGGTGCTTTGCATGCACTTTGGTGATTTAACACCTAAGAAGCTCAAAAACATATAAAAGACGTTTTTGGTAATGTTGTTCTGTTTCTAGACATAGTGTGTTATTGACGTTTTTTTTAGCGCTTTTTTTTAACCTAAGAAGCTGAAAATACTCATAATACTCTTTAAATATCCTTTATTATCCAATACCGTGATATTTCCATTGAATTTCACGTTTTGGTTTCTAACAAGCTAGAAAACGCTCAAATCACACTTTTTTTTTTGTAATGTATCCCCATAAAATGTGTTTTCCACGCGGTTTAGCGTTTTGGTACATAAGAAGCTCAAAAACACTCTAAAAATATCTTTCTGGTAATGTCGCTCCGTGCTTTGCATGCATTTTGCAGTTTTGGTAGATAAAAAGCTCAAAAACTCAATAAACACGTTTTATAGAATGTTTTTCTGTTTCTCTATAAAGGAAGAAGCTGAAAAACACTAAAAATACATGTTTTTCGTTATATTGTTTGCTTTTCCAATATAGAGCGTTTTTGTACATAAGATTTTCAAAAACACTCAAAAAGAGTTGTTTTTGGTAATCTCGTTTGGCTATTAAAATGGTGATTTTATTCATTTTTGCAGTTTTGATAGCTAAGAAGCTCAACAACACTCAATATGGTCTCTTTTTTGCATTTTTTTTCTTTCTCCATAAAGGATTTTTTGTATGCACTTTTAGCGTTTTGGTAAATAACAAGCTCAAAACACTTATAATACACGTTTTAGATAATGTTCTGATTTCTCTATGTAGGGTGTTTTGTATGCATTTTGGCGTTTTGGCACTTAACATAGTTATAATGTTGTTCTGTTTCTCCTTATAGATTCCTATTCATGTGTTTTAGCGTTTTGGTACAAAAGAAGCTAAAAAAACGCTCATAATACACGTTTCTGTTAATATTGTTTCCTTTAGACATATCAAATCATTCATTTTGGCGCTTTAATACCTAAACCTGACAATCTGGAAAACACACAAACAATACGTTTTTGGTAATGTTGTTCATTTTCTCTCTAAAGGGTATTCAACACGCGTTTTAGCGTTTTGGTACGTAAGAAGCTTAAAAAAAAAATACACAGTTTTGATATTTTATAGTGAATGTTTTTCTTCCTTTTTACCGTTTGGTGCCTAATATCCTCAAAAAAACACCCTTTTGACACGTTTCTGGGAATGTCGTGTTCTAACCCCGGATAGGGTGATTTGTATATATATTTTGGAGGGTTGGTATCTAATAAGCTGGAACTACTGAAAAGATGTTTTTGGTATTGTTGTTTGCTATTCACATATAGGGTAATTTGCGTACATTTTGGCGTTTTGGTACCTAACAATCTTAATAACACTTATAATACACCATTTTAGTAAGTTTTTTTTTTTTGTCATATATGGTGCTTGTCTGCATTTAACGTTTTAGTACGTAACATGGCGAAAACACTCATAATACACGTTTTTGGTAATGTTGTTCTATTTTTCCATATAGAGAGCGATTCACGTAATTTAGTGTTTTGGTATCAATAATGTTGAAAAACACTTATAACACACGTTTCTGTTAATATCGTTTCGTTTCCCAGTAACGGATACTTTGGATGCATTTTGGCGTTTGTTACCTAAATAGCTCAAAAACACTCAAAACACGTTTTTCTTAATATAGTTTTGTTTCACCTTAAAGGGTGTTTTACATATGTTTCAGCGTTTCGGTACGTAAGAAGCTTAAGATTTCTTAAAAGACACGTTGTTGATAATGTTGCTTTGTTTCCCTCTGCTTTCTAGCGTTTTCGTGCCTAATATGCTCAAATCACACAAATTACACGTTTCTGGTGATGTCGATTCGCTACCCAAATAGGGTACTTTGCATGCATTTTCACTTTTTGGTACCCAACAAGTTGGAAAACAATGAAAAGACAAATTCTCGCTTATGTACTTGTTTCTCCATGAACAACGTTTTGTATGCGTTTCCGCGTTTTGGTACTAAGAAGGTGAAAAACGTTCAAAAGACACGTTTTTGTTATGGTTATTTGTTTTTGCCTTATTGGAAGTTTCCATTCACTTTAGCGTTTTGGTAAAAACACTTATAATACAGGTTTTTGTAATATCATTCTGTTTCTTCTTATATGGTGCTTTATATGCATTTTAGCATTTTGGTACCTAACATTGAGAAAAGTACTCATAATACAAGTTTTTGATAATGCTGTTCTGTTTCTCAATATAGTGATATTCACGTGTTTTTAGCGTTTTGTTACTGAAGTTGAAAAACAATTATAACACACGTTTCTGCTAATATCGTTTCGTTTCCCCATATCGGGTGATTATCATGGACTTTGGTGTTTTGTTACCTTACAAGCTCAAAAACAATGAAGAAACACATTTTTTGGTAATGTTGTTCTGTTTCTCTATAAACAGTGTTACACTGTTTTAGATTTTTGGTACGGAAGAAGCTCAAAAACACTCAAAAGACGTGTTTTTGATAATATTTTATTTTTCCATACAGAGTGTTTTCAATGTTTTTATAGGTTTTTTTAGTGACTAATATGCTAAAAAAAAAACAGAAATGACACATCTCTGGGAATGCCGTTTCGTTAACTCAAATAGGATGCTTTGCATGTGTTTTGTTATTTTGGTACCCAGCATGCTGGAAAAAAAAAACCCAAAACACGTTTTTGGCAACGTTGCTCTGTTTCTCCATAAAGATCGTTTCGCATGTTTGAACTTTTTGGTATGTTACGAGCTTAAAAAAAAAAAAACATAACGCACGTTTTTGTATCCAAAATGCATATAAAGCAATCTGTATGAGTGCTTTGTATGCTACATTATCGTTTTGGTAAATAACAAGCTCAAAAAAACACTCTTAATAGAATTTTCTGTTAATATCGTTTTATTTCAAAATAGCGGGTAATTTGCATGCATTTTGGCGTTTTGGTACCTTTCAAGCTCAAAAACACTCAAAACACCCAAATGACACGTTTCTGGTAAAATCGTTTTATTACCCCAAATAGGATATTTTCCATGCATTTTGTCGTCTTTGTACCTAACAAGATGGAAAGCGCTTAAAACACACAAGTTCGTAATGTTGTTCTACTTGCCCATGAATGGCGTTTTGCATGCATTTTAACTTTTTAGTACGTAAGCAGAAAAAAAAAAAAAACAATCAAAAGAATGGTCTTTATTTTTCCCATACAGCGTGCTTTGCATGCATTTAAGCGTTTTCGTACCTAACAAGCACAAAAACACTCATTATATTTTTTTTTCTAATAAATTTGTTCTGTTTCTTCATATTGGCTACTTTGTATGCATTCTGGCGTTTTAGTACCTAACACAGGGAAAAACATTCATAATACACGTGTTTGGTAATGTTCTGTTTCTTCGATAGGGTGATTTGTATGCATTTTGGAGTTTTATTATCTAACATTGCGAAAAAAAAAAACTTGTAATACACGTTTTTCGTAACATTGTTCTGTTTCTTTATATAGAGTGTTATTCATATATTTTTGAGTTTTGGACAAAATCTCATAATGCACTTCTCTGTTAATATCGTTTCGTTTCCTAATATCGGGTAATATGCATGCATTTTGGTGTTTTGCGATCTAAAAAAGCTGAAAAACATTCAATACAAATGTTGTTTCTCCATAAAAAGTTATTTTCCACGCGTTTGAGTGTTTTGGTACGCAAGAAACTAATTTTTTTTTTTTTCAGCGATATGGTGCTTAATATACCCCAAAACAACCCATATAACAATTTTCTGGTAATATCCTTCCGTTACTGCAACGAGGGTTCTTTGCATGTATTTTGGCATTTTGGTACTTATGAAGCTCAAAAACACTCAAAATACACGTTTTTGGCAATGTTGTCCTGTTTCTCCATTACACGTTATTTTGTATGTGCTTTAACGTGTTTGTACATAAGAAATAGAAAAAAAAAAATTTTAATTTTTTTTTTTTCCCCATATAGGGTGCTTTGCTTGCACTTTCTCGTTTTAGTACCTAACAAGCTCCAAAATTTTCATAACACAAGATATTGGTAATGTTGTTCTGTTTCATCATTTAGGGTTCTTTATATGCATTTTCTCCTTTTGGTACCTGACATGGGGAATATTGTTAATATCGTTTCGTTTCCTTATATAAGGTATTTTGCATTAATTTTAGCGTTTTATTACCTAATAAGCTCAAGAAAAAAATCAAAACACACCTTTTTGCTAACGTTCTTCTGTTTCTTTAATAATGGGTGGTTTCGACGCATTTTAGAGTTTTGGTACGTAATAAGCTCAAAACAAATTTTTTTTTTCATGAAGTTGTTTTGTTTTCCTATATAGAGTATTTTCCATATCTTTTTTTTTCTAGCGTTAGGTGCCTACTATGCTTAAAAATAATAAAACAACATGTTTCCGAGAATGTCGTTTCGTTACCCGAAATAGGGTCCTTTACATATATTTTGAAAATTTTAAATATAACAAGCTGGAAAACACTCAAAGCACACGTTTTTGGTAATGTTTTTCTGTTTCTCAATAAAGGGCATTTTGTATGCGTTTTAGCGTTTTGGTATGTGAGGAGCTTTAAAACACTTAAAGGGAAGTTCTCGGTAAAAGTTGGTTTTATTCCCATGTAATGTGATTGCCCAGCTTTTTAGTACTTTATTACCTATCACAATCAAAAACACTCAAAAGACACTTTTCTGGTAATGTCATTTTTTTCCCACATAAAGCTAGTTTCGCATGCAATTTGGGGTTTTGGTAACTAAGAATATGAAAAACACTCAAAATACACGCATTTGGTAAGGTTTCAGCATTTTGGTATCTAAGAAACTTCTCCATATACACGAGTTTTTGCGTGTTTTGCCTTGTGGTTCTTGTG
Organism: Scylla paramamosain; assembly: GCF_035594125.1. Lineage (NCBI taxonomy): Eukaryota > Metazoa > Arthropoda > Malacostraca > Decapoda > Portunidae > Scylla > Scylla paramamosain. Next base: position 1,234,626 of record NC_087165.1, read on the forward strand.
AAACTATAAAACACTCATTATACACGTTTCTCGTAATGTCCTTTTGTTTCCCAATATAGAGTGCTTTCCATCCATTTTCGCGTTTTTTTTTTTTTTTTGTAGGTAACAAGCTCACACTCAAAATATACCTTTTTGGTAATGTTATTCTATTTCTTCATATTGGTTGGTTTGCATCTGTTTTAGCGTTTTTCTACGTAAAATACTGAAAAAAACATGTTTTCAGTAATTTTGTTTTGGATTCCCATATAGAGATGCTTCCATATTATTTATCGTTTAGGTGCCTAACATGCTGAAAAACACTCAAAAGACAGGTTTCTCGTAAAGTCGTTTAATTTCCCCATATAGGTGGCTTTGAATGCACTTTAGGGTTTGGTACATAACAGTCCGAAAAAAAGCTAAAATTAACTTTTTACATAATGTTCTTTTTTCACATAATTTCCCTGAATTTTGCCAGAATTTTGGCACCTTCGTACCTATGAAAATTAATAAAAAAAAAAATTATATTTTTTATTTATTTATAAAAAGTGTTATTTTTGGGTTTTAACTTTTTGGTACTTAAGGAACTTAAAAACACTCATAATACACGTTTCTCGTAATGTCCTTTCCTTTCCTAAACATAGGGTTCTTTGCATGTATTTAAGCGTTTTTATAAGTAACATGATCAAAAACGCTCTAAATACATATTTTTGGTAATGTTATTCTATTTTTTTCATATTGGTTGGTTTGCATCCGTTTTAGCGTTTTTCTACGTAAAACACTGAAAAGACACGTTTTCAGTAATTTTGTTTTGTATTCCCATATTGATTGATTTCCATATTATTTATCGTTTTGTTGCTTAACATGCTGAAAAACACTCAAAAGACAGGTTTCTGGTAAAGTCGTTTAATTTTCCCATGTAGGTGGCTTTGCATGCACTTTAGGGTTTGCTACATAACAGTCCGAAGAAAAAGCTAAAATTAACTTTTTCGATAATGTTCTTTTATCACATAATTGCCCTGAATTTTGCCAGAATTTTGGCATCTCGGTACGTATCAAGATGAATAACAAAAAAAAAAAAAAAAAAAAAAAAATCCTATATTTTTTATTTATTTATTTATCTTTTTTTCTAAATAAGGAGTGTTATTTGTGGATTTTAGCTTTTTGATACTTAAGGAACTTAAAAACACTCATAATACACGTTTCTCGTAATGTCCTTTCCTTTCCCAAACATAAGGTTCTTTGCAGGTATTTAAGTGTTTTCATAGATAACATGATGAAAAACACACAAAATATATGTTTTTGTAATGTTATTCTGTTTCTCCATAAAGGGTGTTTTGCATGCGTTTTAGTGTTTTGGTATGTAAGGAGATCAAAAAACACTTAAAGTCAAGTTCTTGGTAAAAGTTGGTTTTATTCCCATGTAATGTGATTGCCCTGCTTTTTAGTGCTTTATTGCCTAACACACTCAAAAACACTCAAAAGACACTTTTCTGGTAATGTCATTTTTTTTTCCAAAATAAAGTTAGTTTCGCATGCAATTTTGGGTTTTTGATAACTAAGAATGTGAAAAACACTCAAAATACACGCATATAGTAAGGTTGTTCTGTTTCTCAATTAAGAGTGTTATTCATGAGTTTCAGCACTTTAGTATCTAAGAAACTTCTCCATACACGCGAGTTTTTTTGCATTTTTTGCCTTATGGTTCTTGTGAAACTATAAAACACTCATTATACACGTTTCTCGTAATATCCTTTTGTTGCCCAATATAGAGTGCTTAGCATCCGTTTTCGTGTTTTTTGTAGGTAACAAGCTCAAAAACACTCAAAATATACCTTTTTGGTAATGTTTTTCTATTTCTTGATATTGTTTGGTTTGCATCCGTTTTAGCGTTTTTCTACGTAAAACACTGAAAAGACACGTTTTCAGTAATTTTGTTTTACATTCCCATAGAGAGAGACTTCCATATTATTTATCGTTTTGGTGCCTAACATGCTGAAAAACACTCAAAAGACAGTTTTCTTGGAAAGTCGTTTAATTTTCTTATATAGATGGCTTTGCATGCACTTTAGGGTTTGGTACATAACAGCCCGAAAAAAAAAAAAAAAACTAAAATTATATTTTTCGATAATGTTCTTTTTTCCACATAATTTCACTAAATTTTAACAGAATTTTGGCATCTCGGTACCTATGAAGATAAAAAAAAAATTGTATTTTTTCTTTATTTTACTTTTTTTTTGTTTTTTGTTTCCTTATAAAGAGTGTTATTTGTGGGTTTTAGCTTTTTGGTACTTAAGGAACTTAAAAACACTCATAATATACGTTTCTCGTAATGTTCTTTCGCTTCCCAAACATAAGGTTCTTTGCATGTATTTAAGCGTTTTTATAGGTAACATGATCAAAAACACTCAAAATACATGTTTTTGGTAATGTTTTTTTCTGTTTCTCCATAAAGGATGTTTTACATGCGTTTTAGCGATTTTGGTATGTAAGTAGGTCAAAACCACTTAAAGGCAAGTTCTTAGTAAAAGTTGGCTTTATTGCCTAACACGCTCAAAAACACTCAAAAGACACTTTTATGGTAATGTCATTTTTTTCCCCCATATAAAGCTATTTTTGCATGAAATTTGGGGTTTTGGTAACCAAGAATGTAAAAAAGTCACAAAATACACGCATTTTGGTAAAGTTGTTGTATTTCTCAATTAAGAGTGTTATTCAAGAGTTTTAGCATTTTGGTATCTAAGAATCTCAAAAACTCTCATAATGCACGTTTCTCGTAATGTCACTTTTTTTCCTCATATGGAGTGCTTTGCATGCATTTTGGCTTTTTTTTTTTCACGTAATAGCTGAAAAAACACTGAAAATACACGCTTTTGGTAATAAGAACATAAGAAATAAGTAAATCTGCAAGAAGGCATCAGGCCTACACGTGGTAGTACTTGTATGAAATATGCCTACCTATTTCCACCTATCATCCCCATCCATAAATGTGTAATTTTTTCTTACAGTTCCCAAATCCCTCAGCACTAACAACTTGATTAATACGTCCGTTCCAATCATCTACTACTCTATTTGAGAACCAATTCCTTCCTGTCCCCTTTTTGAACATCAAGTTTTCAGGCTTGAACCCGTTTTTCTTGTTGTATCATGGTTACAGATTCTAAGAATTTTCCTTATGTTCCCCTTGTTATAACCCATGTACCACTTAAAGACTTCTATCAGCTCCAACTCTTAACCTACGTCTCTCTAAGGAATGTAAATTTAACAGCTTGAATCTTGCTTCGTAAGGAATACTCTTCATCCCCTGTATCCTTTTAGTCATTCTCCTTTGCACTGATTCTAATAGACCTTTATCCTTCCTGTGATGTGGTGACCAGAATTGGACAGCGTAGTCTAGATGAAGTCTGACTAGCGCCAAATGTAACTTTAATATTACTTCGGGTGTTCTACTTTTAGCATTCCTGAAAATGAATCATAATACACTATTTGCTTTGTTTCTGGCCTCTTTGCATTGCTTTCTTAGACGGAGTTCAAAGCTAACTTTAAATCTCAAATCTTTTTCTTACCCTGAAACTACCAGAACTCTGTTGTTCATTGTGTAACTACTGTGTGGGTTTCTTCTACTTACGCTAAGTGCTTTGCATTTGTTGATATTAAACTGCATTTGCCATCTGTCTGTCCATTCGTTCATCCTATCCAAATCTGCCTGCAAGGCGATGGTATGCGATTCTGACCTAATTAATCTACATATTCTCGTGTCATACGCAAATTTACTAACAACACTACTAACTCCACTATCCAAGTCATTGACATATAATACAAACAACATCAGCCCTAATACTAATAATCCCTTTGTCACCCCAATAATTACTTGACCCCACTCGGATTTAGAGCCGTTTATTACAACACTCTGTCGCCTGACGCTTAGCCATGACCTTATCCAATCTAAACACCTCATCTCTCTCGTGCGCCCTAACCTTTCTCAGTAGCCTCTGATGGGGTACCTTTTCAAACGCTTTACTGAAGTCCTGATATAGGATGCCATAACTATCACCATTATCTTCCGCCTGGTAAACCTTACTGTATAAACTTACCAAGTTTGTCAGGTAAGACTCCCCCTTCGTGAAGCCATGCCGTAACTGATTTATCATGTTATGTTTGTCTAAATGCTCTTAAATGTTCTTCGCTATTATTCACTCCATTATTTTACATTCAACAGAAGTTAAGCTGACAGGTCTATAATTAGACGTTAATTTTTTTTTTTTTTCTCCTTTCTTAAAAGTAGGTACTATATTTGCCTGCCTCCGCATTACCGATACCTCACATGACTAAAGTGATTTCCTAAGGACAGAAACTAACAATTTACTTATAACCTCTTTCCATTCCTTAAATACTCTGGAATATATTTCATCTGGTCCTGGTGACTTGAACTTTTCAGCTTATCTATCTCCTGTTCCACTATCTCTTTAGTTATGGTAATATCTGTCAGCTTCTCATTTTCTTCTACTCTAAATATCTTGTCACTGCAAATCCTGCATGTTTTCCTGGGCAAAGACAGTTAAAAAATACTCGTTCACAATTTTACTAATCTCCTCCCAACAACTAAGCAGGTCCCATTCTGCTGTCTTTAAGGAACTATTGTTTCTCTATTCTTCGTCTTATATGCCTGATAAAATCCCTTGGGGTCCATCTTCGCTTGGCAGGCTACCTTTAATCCATAACTATTTTTAGCTTTCCTTGTTAAACTCCTGACTTTTCTAATTCATTATATTATGGCCTTAAAACCACTTCCCCTGTCTTTAATCTCATATATACTTCTCTTTCGCCCTATGTAATGTTTTAACCTCAGTCATCCATTTAGGATCATTCTTCTGCGATCTTATTCTTCTGTAAGGGATATTCCCTAATTGTCCTGAATGTAATTTATCAACGAAATATTTATTTCGCTTCTCTCTAAAGGGTGTTTTGCTTGAGTTTTGGCGTTTCTGTACATAAGAACCTTTAAAACACGTTTTTAGTAATGTTATTTTGTATTCCTTTATGGAGCGCTTTCCATGCTTTTCAGCGTTTTGGTGTCTAACACGTTGAAAAACACTCAAAAGACACGTTGATGATAATGTCGTTTCGTTTCCCGATAAAGAAGGCTTCCAATGCATTTTGTCTTTTGGTACTTAACAATATGAAAAAAAAAGTTTAAGTAAAAGTTTTCGGTAGAGTTATTTTTCCATATAAAGTTCTAATGATGTGTTTTTTGAGTCTGGGTACCTAAAAAGCTCAAAATCTCTCATAATACACTTTTCTCGTAATATCCTTTCTTTTCTCCATGTAGGATGCTTTGCGTGTAATTTGGCATTTTTGTACTTAACAAGCACAAAAACAATGAAAATACAAGTTTTTGGTAATGTTAATTTGTTTCTCCGTAAAGGTTGTTTTGCATGCTTTTCAGCGATTTCGGATGTAAGAAGGTGAAAAACACTCTAAAGATACTTTCTTGGTAATGTTATTTTATATTGCCAAATAGGGTGCTTTCAATGCTTTTTAGCATTTTGATTCCTAACACTCAAGTAAACACTCAAAAGACACGTTTCCTGTAATATAGTTTTGCTTCTTCATATAGGGATCTGCATGCATTATGATGTTTTGCTACATAATGTGAAAAACGCTCAAAATAAATATTTTAGGTCATGTTGTCCTTTTTTTCTCTATATAGGGTGCTATTCATCATTTTTAGCGTTTTGGTACTTAGGAAGCTTACTTACGAAGCTCAAAACACAAATAAAACTTGTTTCTCCAAATGTCTTTCCATTTCCCCATATAGGATGCTTCGTATGTATTTTGACGTTTTGATACATAAAAAGGGGAAAAAAAAAAAAAACACTCAAAAACACGTTTTTGTTGATGTTCTGTTTCTCTATTAAGAGATATAGAATATATTTAATTTTCATTCAGGCGGTTTAGTGTTTGGTACCTAAGAGATTCAAAACTCTGATAATGCACGTTTCTCGTAATGTCCTATCGTTTCCTCATACAGGGTGCTTTACATGCATTTTTAAGATGATGTACGTAACAGACTCAAAAAGACTCAAAATACTCGTTTTTGGTAAGGTTTTTTTCTATTTCGTAATATTATTCGTGTTTGTTGCACGTGTTTTACCGTTTTGGAACGTAAAAAGTTTAAAACACTTAAAAGACATGCTTATTATTTTGCAATTCTATATAAGGTGCTTTCCATGCTATTTAGCGTTTTCGTGCCTAACACGCTGAAAACGCATAAAAACACATTTCTTACATTATTATTTAATTTTCTCATATAGCGAGCAAGCATTATGGTGTTTTGCTACCTGACAATGTGAAAAACATTCAAATTACACGATTTTGGTAATGTTTTTTCTTTCTCTTTTTTTGCGTTTTGGTACCTGAGAAGCTAAAAAAAAAAAAAAAAAAACTCTTATAATACACGTTTTTTGTTTTCGTTTCCTCATATGGGCTGTTTTTGGTGGTTTGGTACCTAACAGGGTATTTGCATGTATTTTGACATTTTAGTTCGTAAGAACCTAAAAAAAACACTCTAAAGACACGTTTTAGTAAAGTTGTTTTGTATTCCCCTATGGGGTGATTTCGTTGCTTCTTACTGATTTGGTGCCTAACACGCTCAAAAAATAACAAAAGACAAGTTTCCAGTGATTTCGTTTCGTTTCTTCATATAGGTAACTTTACATGCATGTTGGCGTTTCGGTAATTATCAATGTAAAAAAAATACCCGTTTTTGGTAAGTTTGTTCTTTTTCTTCAGAGCACTATTGAAGTACTGATTTGGTACTTAAGAAAGTAATAAAAAAAAAAAAAACATAACAAACGTTTCTCGTAATGTCCTTTTTATTTCCATATGCAGGGTGATTTGTTTGATGACAGGCGATTTTGTACATAACAAGCTCAAAAAAAAAAAAAAAAATACACGTTTCTGGTTAATGTATTCTGTTTCTCTATATATGGTATTTTCATACATTTTTAAAGTCGTTTCATATATCTATATATGGGTCTTTGCATGAATTTTGGCTTTTTTATAACTAACAATGACATAACACTCAATATGCACGTTTTTTTTTTTTTGCAGTATTGTTCTGTTTCTCCATATAGACTGTTTTTCATGCGTTTTACCCTTTTGATACCAAGAAAATAAAAAAAAAACTCATAATACACGTTTCTCGTAATGTCTTTTAATTTTTCCCATATAGGGTATTTCTGATTCATTTAGGCATTTATTACAAAAAGACTCAAAATACTTGTTTTGTATGCGTTTTAGCGTTTTCGTATGTAAGGAGCTTAAAAACACTTAAAGGCAAGTTATTGGTAAAAGTTGGTTTTATTTCCATGTAATGTGATTGCCTTGCTTTTTAGTGCTTTATTGCCTAACAAGCTCAAAAAAACTCAAAAGACACTTTTCTGGTAATATTTTTTTTCACACATAAATCTAGTTTCGCATGCAATTTGGGGTTTTGGTAAGTAAGAATGTTAAAAAGATTCAAAATACACCCATTTGGTAAGGTTGTTCTGTTTCTCAATTAAAAGTGTTATTCATGAATTTCAGCATTTTGGTATCTAAGAAGCATGTCTATATACACGAGTTTTTACGTGTTTTGCCTTGTGGTTCTTGTGAAACTATAAAACACACATTATACACGTTTCTCGTAATGTCCTTTTCTTTCCCAATATAGAGTGCTTTGCAACTATTTTCGCGTTTTCTGTAGGTAACAAGCTCAAAAACACTGAAAATATAACTTTTTTGTAATATTATTCTATTTCTTGATATTGGTTGGTTTGCATCCGTTTTAATGTTTTTTCTAAGTAAAACACTAAAAAGACACGCTTTCACTAATTTTGTTTTGGATTCTCATATAGAGTGACTTCCATATTATTTATCGTTTTGGTGCCTAACTTGATGAAAAACACTCAAAAGACAGGTATCTGGTAAAGTCGTTTAATTTCCTCATGTAGGTGGCTTTGCATACACTTTAGGGTTTGGTATATAACAGTCCGAAAAAAAAAAGCTACAATTAACTTTTTTCATAATATTATTTTTTCACACAATTTCCCTAAATTTTGCCAGAATTTTGGCATCTCGGTACCTATGAAGATAAATAACAAAAAAAAAAAAATCCTAGTTTTATTTATCTATTTATTTTCTCTATAAAGAGTGTTATTTGTGGGTTTTAACTCTTTTCGTACTTATAGAACATAAAAACACTCATAATACACGTTTCTCGTAATGTCCTTTCGTTTCCTAAACATAGGGTTCTTTGCATGTATTTAAGAGTTTTTATACGTAACAGATCAAAAACACTGAAAAATTCATGTTTTTCGTAATGTTATTTTGTTTCGCCATAAAGGGTGTTTTGCATGCATTTTAGCGTTTTGGTATGTAAGGAGCTGAAAAACACTTAAAGACAAGTTCTTGGTAAATGTTGGTTTTATTCCCATGTAATGTCATTGCCCTGCTTTTTTTTTTTGTGCTTTATTGCCTAACACGCTCAAAAACACCCAAAAGACACTTTTTTTCTGGTAATGTCATTTGTTTCCCACATAAAGCTAGTCTCGCATGTAATTTCGGGTTTTGGTAACTAAGAATATGAAAAACACTCAAAATACACGCATTTAATAAGGTTCTTCTGTTTCTCAATTAAGAGTGTTATTCATGAATTTCAGCATTTTGGTATCTAAGAAACATCTGCATATACACGAGTTTTTGCTTGTTTTGCCTTGTGGTTCTTGTGAAACTATAAAACACTCATTATAAACGTTTCTCGTAATGTCCTTTTGTTTCCCAATATAGAGAGATTTGCATCCATTTTCGCTCAAAAACACAAAAAAATACCTTTTTGGTAATATTATTCTATTTCATGATATTGGTTGATTTGCATTCGTTTTATCTTTTTTCTACGTAAAACACTAAAAAGACACGTTTTCAGTAATTTTGTTTTGGATTCCAATACAGAGTGAATTCCATATTATTTATTGTTTTGGAACTTAACATACTGAAAAACAGGCAAAAGACAGGTTTCAGGTAAAGTCGTTTAATTTCCCCATGCACTTTAGGGTTTTGTACATAACAGTCTGAAAAAAAGCTAAAATTAACTTTTTTGATATTCTTTTCTCACATAATTTCCCTGAATTTTGCCAGAATTTTGGCATCTCGGTACCTATCAAGATCAATAACAAAAAAAAAAAATGCTATTTTTTCATTTATTTATTTTTTCTTTATAAAGAGTGTTATTTGTGGGTTTAGTCTTTTTGGTACTTAAGGAACGTAAAAACACTCATAATACTCGTTTCTCGTAATGTTCTTTTGTTTCCTAAAGATAAGGTTCTTTGTATGTATTTAACCGTTTTTATAGGTAACATGATCAAAAACACTCAAAATATACCTTTTTGGTAATGTTATTCTTTTTCTTCATATTGGTTGGTTTGCATCCGTTTTAGCGTTTTTCTACGTAAAACACAGAAAAGACACGTTTTCAGTAATTTTGTTTTGGATTCCCATATAGAGTGACTTCCATGTTATTTATCGTTTTGGTGCCTAACATGCTGAAAAACACTCAGAAGACAAGTTTCTTGTAAACTCGTTTAATTTCCCCATATAGGTGGCTTTGCATACACTTTAGGGTTTGGTACATAACAGTCCGAAAAAAAGCTAAAATTAACCTTTTTCATAATATTCTTTTTTCACATAATTTTCCTGAATTTTGCCAGAATTTTTGCCTCTCGGTACCTATGAAGATCAATAAAAAAAATGCTATTTTTTTTATTTATTTATTTTTTTTTCTCTATAAAGAGTGTTATTTGTAGGTTTTAGCTTTTTGGTACTTAAGGAACTTAAAAACACTCATAATACACATTCCTCGTAATGTCCTGTCATTCCCAAACATAGGGTTCTTTGCATGTATTTGAGCGTTTTTATTGGTAACACGCTCAAAAACACTCAAAATACCTGTTTTTGAAAATGTTATTCTGTTTTTCCATAAAGGGTGTTTTGCATGGCTTTTAGCGTTTTGGTATGTAAGGAGCTCAAAAAATACTTAAAAGCAATTTCTTCGTAAAATTTGGTTTAATTCCAATGTAATGTGATTTTAGTGTTTTGTTGCATATAACGCTCAAAAACACTCAGAAGACACTTTTCTGGTAATGTCATTTTTTTTTTCCAACATAAAGCTAGTTTTGCATGTAATTTGGGATTTTCGTAACTAAAAATGTGAAAAACACTCAAAATACACACATTTGGTAAGGTAGTTCTGTTTTTCAATTAAAAAGTGTTATTCATAAGTTTTAACGTTTTGGTATGTAAGAAATTTCTCTATATACACGAGTTTTTGCATTTTTTCCCCTGTGGTTCTTGTGAAACTATAAAACACTCATTATACACGTTTCTCGTAATGTCCTTTTGCTTCCCAATATAGAGTGCTTACCATCCATTTGCGCGTTTTTTGTAGGTAAAAAGCTCAAAAACACTTTTTGGTAATGTTATTCTATTTCTTCATATTTGTTGGTTTGCATCCATTTTAGCGTTTTTTTACGTAAAACACTGAAAAGACACGTTTTCAGTAATTTTGTTTTGGATTCACATTTTGACTGACTTCCATATTATTTATCGTTTTAGTGCCTAACATGCTGAAAAACACTGAAAAGACAGGTGGCATGCACTTTAGAGTTTGGTACGTAAAAATCCGATAAAGAGCTATAATTAACTTTTTTGATAATGTTCTTTCTTCCACATAAATTCCCTGAATTTTGGCAGAATTTTGGCATCTTAGTACCTATGAAAATCAATATAAATTTTTTTTTTTTTTTCTCTATAAAGAGTGTTATTTGTGCGTTTTAACGTTTTGGTACTTAAGGAACTTAAAAACGGTCCTAATACACGTTTCTCGTAATGTCCTTTCGTTTCCCAAACATAGGGTTCTTTGCATGTATTTAAGCGTTTTTATGGGTAATATGATCAAAAACACTTAAAACACATGTTTTTAGTAATGCTATTCTGCTTTTCCATAAAGGAGTTTTTTGCATGCGTTTTAGCGTTTTGGTTTGTAAGGAGGTCAAAAACACTTCAAGGCAAGTTCTTGGTAAAAGTTCGTTTTATTCCCATGTAATGTGATTGCCCTGTTTTTTTGTGATTTATTGCCTAACACGCTCAAAAAACACTCAAAAGACACTTCTGGTAATGTTATTTTTTTTCCAACATAGTTTCGCGTGCTATTTGGGGTTTTGCTAACTAAGAATGTGAAAAACACTCAAAATACACGCATTTGGTAAGGTTGTTCTGTTTCTCAATTAATATTGTTATTCATGAGTTTCAGTATTTTGGTATCTAAGAAACTTCTTTATATACACTAGTTTTTGCGTTTTTTGCCTTGTGGTTCTTGTGAAGCACAAGTTCTTTTGCTCAAAAATAATAAATCATTCATTATACACGTTTCTCTTAATGTCCTTTTGTTTCCCAATAGGGAGTGCTTTGCATCCATTTTCACGTTTTTTTGTAGGTAACAAGCTCAAAAACACTCAAAATGTACCTTTTTGGTAATATTATTTTATTTCTTGTTATTGGTTGGTTTGCATCCGTTTTAGCGTTTTTCTACGTAAAACACCGAAAAGACACGTTTTCAGTAATTTTGTTTTAGATTCCCGTATAGAGTGACTTGCATGTTATTTACCGTTATGGTGCCTAACAAGCTGAAAAACACTCATAAGACAGTTTTCTGGCAAAGACGTTTAATTTCCACATATAGGTGGCTTTGCATGCACTTTAGGGTTTGGTACATAACAATACGAAAAAAAAAGCTAAAATTAACTTTTTTGATAATTAACCCATAATTTCCTGAATTTTGCCCAAATTTTGGCATCTCGGTACTTGTGAAGATGAAAAAGAAAGAAAAAAAATATCGTATTTATTTATTTATTTATTTTTTTTTCTCAATAAAGAGTGTTATTTGTGGCTTTTAGCTTTTTGGTAAATAATGATCTTAAAAACACTCAAAATACACGTTTCTCGTAATATCCTTTCGTTTCCCAAAAACAGGGTTCTTTGCATGTATTTAAGCGTTTTTATTGGTAACATGATCAAAAACACTCAAAATATATGCTTTTGGTAATGTTATTCTCTTTCTACATAAAGTGTGTTTTGCATGCGTTTTAGCGTTTTGATATATAAGGAGCTCAAAACACTTGAAGGCAAAATCTTGGTAAAAATTGATTTTATTGCCATGTAAAGTGCTTTTTAGTCCTTTATTGCCTATCACTCTCAAAACACTCAAAAGACATTTTTCTGGTAATATCATTTTTTTTCCACATAAAGATGGTTTCGCATGCATGGAATTTTGGTAACTAACAATGTGAAAAGCACTCAAAATACACGCATTTAGTAAAGTTGTTCTTTTTCTCAATTAAGAGTGTTATTCGTGAGTTTCAGCATTTTGGTATCTAGGAAACTTCTCCGTATACACGAGTTTTTTCCGTTTTTTTGCCTTGTGGTTCTTTTGAACAATAAAACATTCATTATACACTTTTCTCGCAATGTCCCTTTGTTTCCCAATATAGAGTGCTTTGTATCAATTTTCGCGTTTTTTTGTAGGTAACAAGCTCAAAACACTCAAAATATACCTTTTTAGTAATGTTTTTTCTACTTCATGATATTGGTTGGTTTGCATCCGTTTTATCGTTTTTCTACGTAAAACACTGAGAAGACACGTTTTCAGTAATTTTGTTTTGGTTTGCCATATAGAGTGAGTTCCTTATTATTTATCGTTTTGGTGCCTAGCATGCTGAAAAACACTTAAAACACAGATTTCTGGTGAGGTCGTTTAATTTCCTCATATAGGAGGCTTTGCATGCACTTTAGTGTTTGGTACATAAGAGTCCGAAAAAAAGCTAATATCAACTTTTTTGATAATATTCTCTTATCATATAATTGCCAGAATTTTTCCCAGAATTTTGGCATCTCGGTACCTATGAAGATGAATAACAAAAAAAAAAAAAAAAATCCTTTTATTTATTCTTTTATTTTTTTTATTTTTTTTTCTAAATAACGAATATTATTTGTGGGTTTTAGCTTTTTCGTAGTTAAGGAACTTAAAAACACTCATAATACACGTTTCTCGTAATGCCCTTACGTTTCCCAAACATAAAGTTCTTTGCATGTATTTAAGCGTTTTTATAGATAACATTATCAAAAACACTCAAAATACATGTTTTTGGTAATGTTATTCTGTTTCTCCATAAAGTTTGTTTTCCATGCGTTTTAGCGGTTTGGTATGTAAGGAGCTCAAAAACACATATTGGCAATTTCTTGGTAAAAGTTGCTTTTATTCCCATGTAATGTAATTGCCATGCTTTTTAGTACTTCATTGCCTAACACGCTGAAAAAGAATTGAAAGACAATTCTGGTAATGTCATTTTTACCCTCATAAAGCTAGTTTCGCATGCTATTTTGGGTATTGCTAACTAGGAATATGAAAAACACTCAAAATACACGCATTTGCTAAGGTTGTTCTGTTTCTCAATTAAGATTTTTATTCATGAGTTTCAGCATTTTGGTATCTAAGAAACTTCTTTATATACACGAGTTTTTGCGTTTTTCTAAGTAAAACACTGAGAAGATACATTTTCAGTAATTTTGTTTTGGATTCCCATATAGAGTGAGTTCTTTATTATTTATCGTTTTGGTGCCTAACATGCTGAAAAACACTCAAAAGACAGATATCTGGTAAGGTCGTTTAATTTCCTCATATAGGAGGTTTTGCATACACTTTAGGGTTTGGTACATAACAGTCTGAAAAAAAAGCTAAAGTTAACTTTTTTGATAATATTCTTTTGTTCATATAATTTTCCTGAATTTTCCCAGAATTTTGGCATCTCGGTACCTATGAAGATGAAAAAAAAAAAAATCCTATTTTTTTTTCCAAATAAAGTGTTATTTGTGGGTTTTAGCTTTTTGGTACTTAAAGAACTTAAAAAAAAACACTCATAATACACGTTTCTCGTAATGTCCTTTTGTTTCCCAAACAAAATGTTCCTTGCATGTATATAAGCGTTTTTATAGATAACATGATAAAAAACACCCAAATTACATGTTTTTGGTAATGTTATTTTGTTTCTCCATAAAGTTTGTTTTGCATGCGTTTTAGCGGTTTGGTATATAAGGAGCTCAAAAACATTTAAAGGCAAATTCTTGGTAAAAATTGGTTTTATTCCAATGAAAAGTGATTACCCTGATTTTTAGAGCTTTATTGCCTATCACGCTCAAAAACTCTCAAAAGACATTTTTCTGGAAATGTCATGTTTTCCCACATAAATCTGGTTTCGCATGAAATTTGCGTTTTTGGTAAATAAGAATATGAAAAACACTCAAAATACACGAATTTGGTAAGGTTGTTCTGTTTCTCAATTGAGAGTGTTATTCATGAGTTTTCAGCATTTTGGTATCTAGGAAACTTCTCCATATACACGAGTTTTTATGTTTTTTGTCTTGTTGTTCTTTTCAACTATAATACACTCATTATACACTTTTCTCGCAATGTCCCTTTCTTTCCCAATATGGAGTGCTTTGTATCAATTTTAGCATTTTTTCTAGGTAACAAGCTCAAAAACACTCAAAATATACCTTTTTGGTAGTTTTTTTCTATTTCTTGATATTGGTTGGTTTGCATCCATTTTAGCGTTTTTCTACGTAAAACACTGGGAAGACACGTTTTCAGTAATTTTGTTTTGGATTCCCATATAAAGTGAGTTCTTTATTATGTATCATTTTGGTGACTATCATGCTGAAAAACACTCAAAAGACAGATTTCTGGTAAGATCGTTTAATTTCCTTATATAGGAGGCTTTGCATGCAGTTTAGGGTTTGGTACATAACAGTCCGAAAAAAAAGCTAAAATCAACTTTTTTGATAATATTCTCTCATTATTATAGAATTTTGGCATTTCGGTACCTATGAAGATGAGTAACAAAAAAAAATTCTACTTTTTTATTTTTTATTTATTTGTTTATTTTTTTTTTCTAAATAAAGAGTGGGTTTTAGGTTTTTGGTACTTAACAAACTTAAAAAACACTCATAATATACGTTTGTCGTAATGTCCTTTTGTTTCCCAAACATAAGGTTCTTTGCATGTATTTAAGCGTTTTTATAGATAACATGATCAAAAACACTCAAAATACATGTTTTTGGTAATTTTATTCTGTTTCTCTATAAAGTTTGTTTTGCATCCGTTTTAGCGGTTTAGTATATAAGGAACTCAAAAACACTTAAAGGCAAGTTCTTGATAAAAATTGGTTTTATTCAAATGTAATGTGATTGCCCTGCTTTTTCGTGCTTTATTGCCTATCAGAATCAAAAACACTCAAAAGACATTTTTCTGTTAAAGTCATTTTTTTCTCACATAAAACTGGTTTCGCATGCAATTTGGGGTTTTGGTAACTAAGAATGTAAAAAGCTCTCAAAATACACGCATTTAGTAAGGTTGTTCTGTTTCTCAATTAGGAATATTATTCATGAGTTTCAGCATTGTGGTATCTAGGAAACTTCTCCATATCCACAAGTTTTTTGCGTTTTTTTGCCTTTTGGTTCTTTTGAGCTATAAAACACTCATTATACACTTTCCTTGCAAGGTCCTTTTATTTCCTAATATAGAGTGCTTTGCATCAATTTTCGCGTTTATTATAGGTAACAAGCTCAAAAACACTCAAAATATACCTTTTTGGTAAAGTTTTTCTATTTTTTTATATTGGTTGGTTTGCATCCGTTTTAGCGTTTTTCTACGTAAAACACTGAGAAGACACGTTTTCAGTAATTTTGGATTCCCATTTAGAGTGAGTCCCTTATTTATTTATCGTTTTGGTGCCTAACATTCTGAAAAAACACTCAAAAGTCAGATTTCTTTTTAGGTCGTATAATTTCCTCATATAGGAGGCTTTGCATGCACTTTAGGGTTTGGTATATTATAACAGTCCGAAAAAAAAGCTAAAATTAACTTTTTTGATAATTTTCTTTTATCTTTCTTCTAATATCCTTTTCCCAGAATTTTGGCATCTCGGTACCTTTGAAGATGAATAACAAAAAAAGAAAAATCCTATTTGTTTATTTTTTATTTATTTATTTTTCTAAATAAAGAGTGTTATTTGTGGGTTTTAGCTTTTTGGTACTTAAGGAACTAAAAAACACTCATAATACATATTTCTCTTAATGTCCTTTCGTTTCCCAAACATAAGGTTCTTTGCATGTATTTAAGCGTTTTTATAAATAACATGATCAAAAACACTCAAAATACATGTTTTTGGTAAGTTATTCTGTTTGTCCATAAAATGTGTTTTTAAATGCGTTTTAGCGTTTTGGTATGTAATGAGCTCAAAAACACATGCACTTCAGGGTTTGGTACATAACTCCAGAAAAAAGCTAAAATTATTTTTTATAATTATTTTTTTTTACAAAATTTGCCGGAATTTTTCCAGAATTTTTGGATCTCAGTACTTATGAAGATGAATAACAATTTTTTTTTTTATCTATAAAGTGTTATTTGTGAGTTTTAGCTTTTTGGTACTTAAGGAACTTAAAAACTCTCATAATACACGATTTTCGTAATGTCCTTTTCTTATACAAACATACGGTTCTTTACATGTATTTAAGGGTTTTTATAGGTAACATGATCAAAAACACTCAAAATACATATTTTTGGTAATGTTATTCTGTTTTTCCATAAAGGGTGTATTACGTGCGTTTTAGCGTTTTGGTATGTAAGGAGTTAAAAAACACTTAAAGGCAAGTTCTTCGTAAAAGTTGGTTTTATTCCCAAGTAATGTGATTGTTCTGCTTTTTAGTGCTTTGTTGCATATCACGCTCAAAAACACTCAAAAGACATTTTTCTGGTAATGTCATTTTTTTCCCACATAAAGCTAGTTTCGCATGTAATTTAGCAATTTCGTAACTAAGAATGTGAAAAACACTCAAAATACACAATTTGGTAGGGTTCGTCTGTTTTTCGATTAAAAGTGTTATTCATGCATTTTATCATTTTGGTAAGTAAGAAACTTCTCTATATACACGAGTTTTTGAGTTTATTGCCTTGTGGTTCTTGTGAAACTATAAAACACTCATTATTTCTCATTTCTCGTATGTTCTTTTGTTTCCTAATATAAAGTGCTTTCCATCCATTTTTGCATTTTTTGTAGGTAACAAGCTTAAAAACACTCAAAATATATCTTTTTGGTAATGTAATTTCTTCATATTGGTTGGTTTGCATCGGTTTTAGCGGTTTTCTTCGTAAATCTCTGAAAAGACTCGTTTTCAGTATTATTGTTGAAATTGCTTCTGGTACAGGTTTCTGGTAAAGTCGTGTAATTTTCCCATATAGGTGGCTTTGCATGCACTTCAGGGTTTGGTACATAACTCGGGAAAAAAGCTAAAATTCTTTTTTTTTGTTAATTTTTTTTCTTTACCTAATTTCCCAAAATATTGCCAGAATTTTAGCATCTCGGTACCTATGAAGATAAATTACAAAAAAAAAAAAAATAAAATTATTGACTTATTTTTATTTTTTTCTCTATAAAGAGTGTTATTTGTGTGTTTTAGATTTTTGGTACTTAAGGAACCTAAAAACTCTCATAATACATAATTTTCGTAATATCCTTTCGTTTCACAAACATAGGTTTCTTTGCATGTATTTAAGCGTTTTTATAGGTAACATCATGAAAAAACACTTAAAATTCTTGTTTTTAGTAATGTTATTTTGTTTCTTCAAAAAAGGGTGTTTTGCATGCGTTTTAGCGTTTTCTTATGTAAGGAGTTAAAAACATTTAAAGGCTTGGTTTTGGTAAAAGTTGGTTTAATTACCATGTAATGTGATTGTTCTGCTTTTTAGTGCTCTGTTGCATATCACGCTCTAAAACACTCAAAAGACACTTTTCTGGTAATGTCATTTTTTTTCCCACAAATCTATTTTCGCATGCAATTTGGAGTTTTGGTAACTAAAAACGTGAAAAGCACTCAAAATACACGCATTTATTAAGGTTGTTCTGTTTCTCAATTAGGAGTGTTATACATGAGTTTTAGCATTTTTGTATCTAGGAAACCTCTTCATATACACGAGATTTTGCGTTTTTTGCCTTGTGGTTCTTTTTAACTATAAAATACTCATTATACACTTTTCTTGCAAAGGCCTTTTGTTTCCCAATATAGAGTGCTTTGCATCAATTTTCGCGTTTTTTGTAGGTAACAAGCTCAAAAACACTTAAAATATACATTTTTAGTAACGTTTTTCTATTTCCTGATAATTGGTTGCTTTGCATCCGTTTTAGCGTTTTTCTACGTAAAACACTGAGAAGACACGTTTTCAGTAACTGTTTTTAATTCCCATATAGAGTGAGTTCCTTATTATTTATCGTTTTGGTGCCTAACATGCTAAAAAAACACTCAAAACACAGATTTCTGGCAAGGTCGTTTAATTTCCTCATATAGGAGGCTTTGCATGCACTTTAGTGTTTGGTACATAACAGTCCGGAAAAAAAAGCTGAAATTAACTTTTTTGATAATATTCTTTTATCATATGATTGCCCTGAATTTTCCCAGAATTTTGGCATCTCAGTACCTATGAATATGAATAAAAAAAAATAAAAAAATCCTATTTTTTTATTTTTTTATTCTTTATTTTCTAAATAAAGAGTGTTATTTGTGGGTTTTATCTTTTTGGTACTTAAGGAACTTAAAAAACACTCATAATACACGTTTCTCGTAATGTCCTTTTGTTTCCCAAACATAATGTTCTTTGCATGTATTTAAGCGTTTTTATAGATAACATGATCAAAAACACTCAAAATACATGTTTTTGGTAATGTTATTCTGTTTCTCCATAAAGTCTGTTTTGCATGCGTTTTACCGTTTTGGTATATAAGGAGCTCAAAAATACTTAAAGTCAAGTTTTTGGTATAAATTGGTGTTATTTTAATGGAATATGATTGCCCTGCTTTTTAGTGCTTTATTGCCTATCACGCTCAAAAACACTTAAAAGACACTTTTCTGGTAATGTCATTTTTTTCTCACATAAGGGTTGGTTTGCATGCAATTTGGGGCTTTGGTAACTAAGAATGTGGAAAACACTCAAAATACACGCATTTAGTAAGGTTTTTCTGTTTCTCAATTAAGAGTGTTATTCATAAGTTTCAGCATTTTGGTATCTAGGAACATTCTCCATATACACGAGTTTTTGTGTTTTTTGCCTTTTGGTTCTTTTGAACTATGAAAAACTCAATATACACTTTTCTTGCAAAGTCCTTTTGTTTTCTAATATAGATTGCTTTGCATGAATTTTCGCGTTTTTTTCTAGGTAACAAGCTCAAAAACACTCAAAATATACCTTTTTGGTAATGTTTTTCTATTTCTTGATATTGGTTTCCATCCGTTTTAGTGTTTTTCTACGTAAAACACAGAAAAAACACGTTTTCAGCAATTTTGTTTTGGATTCTCATATAGAGTGAGTTCCTTATTATTTATCATTTTGGTGCCTAACATGCTGAAAAACACTAAAAAAAAAACAGATTTATGGTAAGGTCGTTTAATTTTCTCCTATAGGAGTCTTTGGATGCACTTTAGGGTTTGGTACATAACAGTCCGGAAAAAAAAAGCTAAAATTAACTTTTTTGATAATTTTCTTTTATCATATAATAGCCCTGAATTTTCCCAGAATTATTGCATCTCGGTACCTATGAAGATGAATAACAAAAAAAAAAAAAAATCCTAGTTTTTTATTTTCTTACTTTTTTTTCTAAATAAAGAGTGTTATTTGTGAGTTTTAGGTATTTGGTTCTTAAGGAACTTAAAAACACCTATAATACACATTTCTCGTAATGTCCTTTCGTTTCGCAAACATAAGGTTCTTTGCATGTATTTAAGCGTTTTTATAGACAACATGATCAAAAACACTCAAAATATATTTTTTTGGTAATTTTATTCTGTTTCTCCATAAAAGGTGTGTTGCTTGCGTTTCAGCGTTTTGGTATGTAATGAGCTCAAAAACACTTAAAGGCAAGTTCTTGGTAAAAGTTGTTTTTATTCCCATGTAATGTGATTGCCCTGCTTTTTAGTGCTTTATTGCCTAACACGCTCAAAAACACTCAAAAGACACTTTTCTGGTAATATCATTTTTTTTTCCTACATAAAGTTAGTTTTACATGGAATTTGGGGTTTTGGTAACTAAGAATATGAAAAAAAACTCAAAACACAGGTAAGGTTGTTCTATTTTTTAATTAAAAGTGTTATTCATGAGTTTCAGCATTTTGGTATGTAAGAAACTTTTCTAATACACACATTTGGTAAGGTATTTCTGTTTCTAAATTAAAAATGTTATTCATGAGTTTCAGCTTTTTGGTATGTAAGAAACTTCTTTATGTACACGAGTTTTTGAGTTTTTTTACCTTGTGGTTCTTGTCAAACTATAAAACACTCATACACGTTTCTCGTAATGTCCTTTTCTTTGCCAATATAAAGTGCTTTCCATCCATTTTCGCATTCTTTGTAGGTAACAAGCTCAAAAACACATCAAAATATATCTTTTTGGTAATGTTATTCTATTTCTTCATATTGGTTGGTTTACATCCGTTTTAGCGTTTTTCTATGTAAATCACTGAAAAGACAAGTTTTCAGTAATATTGTTGAAATTACTGAAAAACATTCAAAGGACAGGTTTCTGGTAAAGTCGTGTAATTTCCCAATATAGGTAGATTTGCATGCACTTCAAGGTTTGTACATAACTCCGGAAAAAAAGCTAAAATTATTTTTTTATAATGATTTTTTTTTATAAAATTTCCATGAATTTTGCCAGAATTTTGGCATCTCGGTACCTATAAAGATGAATAACAACATTTTTTTTTTCTCTATAAAGAGTGTTATTTGTGGGTTTTAGCTTTTTGGTAATTAAGGAACTTAAAAACACTCATAATACACGATTTTCGTAATGTCCTTTTTGTTATACAAACATAGGGTTCTTTATATGTATTTGAGCGTTTTTTGTAGGTTACATGATGAAAAACACTCAAAATACATGTTTTTGTAATGTTATTCTGTTTCTCCATAAAGGGTGTTTTGCATGCGTTTTAGCGATTTGGTATGTAAGGAGTTAAAAAAAAACACTTAAAGGCAAGTTCTTCGAAAAAGTTGGTTTTATTCCCATGTAATGTGATTGTTCTGGTTTTTAGTGCTTTGTTGCATATCACGCTCAAAAACACTAAAAAGACACTTTTTTGGTAATATCATTTTTTTTCCCACATCAAGGTAGTTTCGCATGTAATTTGGCATTTTCGTAACTAAGAATGTGAAAAACACTCAAAATACACAATTTGGTAAGGTAGTTCTGTTTATCGATTAAAAGTGTTATTCATGCATTTCATCATTTTGGTATGTAAGACATTTCTCTATATACACGAGTTTTTGCGTTTATTGCCTTGTGGTTCTTTTAAAACTATAAAACACTCATTATACACGTTTCTGGTAATGTCTTTTTGTTTCCTATTATAGAGAGGTTTACATCCATTTTTGCATTTTTTTGTAAGTAACAAGCTCAAAAACACTCAAAATATATCTTTTTGGTAATGTTATTCTATTTTTTCATATAGGTTGGTTTGCATTCGCTTTAGCGTTTTTCTACGTAAAACACTGAAAAGACACGTTTTCAGTAATTTTGTTTTGGATTCACATATTGACTGACTTCCATATTATTTATCGTTTTGGTGGCTAACATGCTGAAAAACACTGAAAAGACAGGTTTCTGGTAAAGTCGTTTAACTTCCCTATATAGGTGGCTTTGTATGCACTTTAGGGTTTGGTACATAACAATCCGAAAAAAAAAGCTATAATTAACTTTTATGATAGTTCTTTTTTCCACATAAATTCCCTGAATTTTGGCAGAATTTTGGCATCTCGGTACCTATAAGGATGAATAACAATAAAAAAAAATCCCATTTTTTTTTATTTATTATTATTTTTTTTAATAAAGAGTGTTATTTGTGGGTTTTAGCTTTTAGGCACTGAAGGAACTTAAAAAAACACTCATAATACACGTTTCTCGTAATGTCCTTTTGTTTCCCAAACGTAATGTTCTTTGCATGTATTTAAGCGTTTTTATAGATAACATGATCAAAAACACTCAAAATACATGTATTTGGTAATATTATTCTGTTTCTCCATAATGGGTGTTTTGCATGCGTTTTAGCGTTTTGGTATGTAAGGAGTTAAAAAAAACACTTAAAGGCAAGTTCTTCGTTAAAAGTTGGATTTATTCCCATGTAATATGATTGTTCTGCTTTTTAGTGCTTTGTTGCATATCATACTCAAAAACACTTAAAAGACACTTTTCTGGTAATATCATTTTTTTTTCCCACATAAAGCTATAAGGAACTTAAAAACAGTCATAATACACGTTTCTCGTAATGTCCTTTCGTTTCCCAAAGATAGGATTCTTTGCATATATTTAAGCGTTTTTATAGGTAACATGATCAAAAACACTTAAAACACATGTTTTTTGTAATGTTTTTCTGCTTCTCCATAAAGGAGTGTTTTGCGTGCGTTTTAGCGTAAGGAGCTCAAAAACACATAATGGCAAGTTCTTGGTCAAAGTTGGTTTTACTCCCATGTAATGTGATTGACCTGCTTTTTAGTGCTTTATTGCTTAACACTCTCAAAAACACTCAAAAGACACTTTTATGGTAATGTCATTTTTTTCCCACATCAAGCTATATTCGCATGGAATTTCGTTTTTTTTTAACTAAGAATGTGAGAAAACACTCAAAATACACGCATTTAGTAAGGTTGTTCTGTTTTTCAATTAATAGTGTTATGAGTTTCAGCATTTTGGTATCTAAGAAACTTCTCCATATATACGAGTTTTTGTGTTTTTTGCCTTGTGGATCTTGTGAAACTATAAAACACTCATTATACACGTTTCTCGTAATGTCCTTTTGTTTCCCAATATAGGGTGGTTTGCATGCATTTTCGCGTTTTTCGTAGGTAACAAGTTAAAAAACACTCAAAATATACCCTTTTGGTGATGTTTTGCTATTTCTTCGTATTGGTTGGTTTGCATCCGTTTTAGCGTTTTTCTACGTAAAACACTGAGAAGACATGTTTTCAGTAATTTTGTTTTGGATTCCCATCTTGAGTGACTTCAATGGTATTTATCGTTTTGGTGCCTAACATGCTAAAAAACACTCATAAGACAGGTTTCTTGTAAAGTCCTTTAATTTCCATATATAGATGGCTTTAGGGTTTGGTACATAACAGTCCGAAAAAAAATCTATAATTAACTTTTTTGATAATGTTCTTTTTTCCACATAATTTCCCTGAATTTTGCCAGAATTTTGGCATCTTGGTACCTATGAAGATGAATAACAAAAAAAAAATAAATAAATGCTATTTTTTTATTTATTTTTTTTCTCTCTAAAGAGTGTTATTTGTGGGTTTTAGCTTTTTGGTACTTAAGGAACTTAAAAACACTCATAATACACGTTTCTCATAATGTCCTTTCGTTTCTCAAATATAGGGTTTTTTGCATGTATTTAAGCGTTTTTATAGGTAACATCATCAGAACCCCTCAAAATACATGTTTTTGGTAATAAATAATAAATAATAAAGGGTGTTTTCCATGCGTTTTAGCGTTTCAATATGTAAGGAGCTCAAAAACACTTAGAAGCAAGTTCTTGGTAAAATTTGGTTTTATTCCCATGCAATGAGATTGCCCTGCTTTTTAGTACTTTATTGCCTAACACGCTCAAAAACACTCAATAAACACTCTTCTGGTAATCTCATTTTTTTTTTCCACATAAAGCTAGTTTCGCATGCAATTTGGGCTTTTGGTGACTAAGAATGTGAAAAACACTCAAAATACACGCATTTGGTAAGGTTGTTCTGTATCTCAATTAAGAGTGTTATTCATGAGTTTCAGCGTTTTGGTACCTAAGAATCTCAAAAACACTCATAATGCATGTTTCTCGTAATGTCGCTCTTTTTCTTCATATAGGGTGCTTTGCATGCATTTTGGCATTTTTTTTTTTCACGTAATAGGTGAAAAACACTGAAAATACACGCTTTTGGTAATAAGAACATAAGAACATAAGAAAAAAGTAAATCTGCAAGAAGGCATCAGGCCTACACGTGGCAGTACTTGTATGAAATATGCCTACGTATTTCCACCTATCATCCCCATCCATAAATGTGTAATTTTCTCTTACTGTTCCCAAATGCCTCAGCACTAACAGCTTGATTACTACGTCCGTTCCAATCATCTACTACTCTATTTGAGAACCAATTCCTTCCTGTTTCCTTTTTGAACATCAAGTTTTCAGGCTTGAACCCGTTTTTCTTGTTCTATCATATTTACAGATTCTAAGAATTTTCCTTATGTTCCCTTTATTATAACCCATATACCACTAAAAGACTTCTATTAGGTCCACTCTTAACCTACGTCTCTTTAAAGAATGTAAATTTAACAGCTTGAATATCGCTTCGTAAGGAATACTCCTCATCCCCTGTATCCTTTTAGTCATTTTCCTTTGTACCGATTCTAATAGACCTTTATCCTTCCAATGATGTGGTGACCAGAATTGGACAGCGTAGTCTAGATGAAGTCTGACCAGCGCCAAATGTAAATTTAATATTACTTCGGGAGTTCTACTTTTAGCACTCCTGAAAATGAATCATAATACACTATTTGCTTTGTTTCTGGCCTCTTTCCATTGCTTTCTTAGACGGAGTTCAGATATAACCTTAAATATCAAATGTTTTACTTACCCTGAACCTACCAGAACTTGGTTGTTCATTGTGTAACTACTGTGTGGGTTTCTTCTACTTACGCTAAGTGCTTTGCATTTGTTGACATTAAACTGCATTTGCCATCTGTCCGTCCATTCGTTCAACCTATTCAAATCTGCCTGCAAGGCGATGGTATGCGATTCAGACCTAATTAATCTACATATTCTCATGTCATCCGCAAATTTACTAACAACACTACTAATTCCACTATCCAAGCCATTGACATATATTACAAACAACATCGGCCCTAATACTAATAATCCCTTTGTCACCCCACTAATTACTTGACCCCACTCCGATTTAGAGCCGTTTATTACAACACTCGCCTGACGCTTAGCCATGACCTTATCCAATCTAAACACCTCATCTCTCTCGTGCGCCTTAACATTTCTCAGTAGCCTCTGATGGGGTACCTTGTCAAACGCTTCACTAAAGTCCTGATATAGGATGCCATAACTATCACCATTATCTGCCGCCTTGTAAACCTTACTGTATAAACTTACCAAGTTTCTCAGGTAAGACTCCCCATTCCAGAAGCCGTGCTCTAACTGAGTTATCAAGTTATGTTTGTCTAAATGCTCTTAAATGTTCTTCGCTATTATTGACTCCATTATTTTACATTGAACAGCAGTTAAGCTGACAGGTTAGACGTTAAAGTTTTATCTCCTTCCTTAAAGGTAGGTATTATATTCGCCTGCCTCCAAATTACCGATACCTCACATGACTAAAGTGATTTCCTAAGGACAGAAACTAACACATTACTTATAACCTTTTTCCTTTCCTTAAATACTGTGGAATATATTTCATCTGGTCCTGGTGACTTGAACTTTTCAACTTATCTATCTCCTGTTCCTCTATTTGTTTTAGTTATGGTAATATTTGTCAGCTTCTCATCCTCTTCTACTCTAAATATCTTCTCATTATTCGGCAAATCCTGCATGTTTTCCTGGGCAAAGACAATTAAATAATACTCGCTCACAATTTTACTAATCTCCTCTCAACAACTAATCAGGTCTTATTCTGCTGTGTTTAAGGAACTATTGTATCTCTATTCTTCGTCTTATATGCCTGATAAAATCCCTTGAGGTTCATCTTCGCTTGGCTTTAATTCATAACTATTTCTAGCTTTCCTTGTTAAACTCCTGACTTTTCTAATTCATTATATTATGGCCTTAAAACCACTTCTTCTGTCTTTAATCTCATATATACTTCTCCTTCGCCCTATGTAGTGTTTTAACCTCAGTCATCCATTTAGGATCATTCTTCTGCGATCTTTTTCTTCTGTAAGGGATGTTCCCTAACTGTCCTGAATGTAATTTATCAACGAAATATTTATTTCGCTTCTTCATAAATGGTGTTTTGCATGGGTTTTAGCGTTTCTGTACATAAGAACCTATAAAACACGTTTTTAGTAATGTTGTTTTGTATTCCTTTATAGAGTGATTTCCATGTCTATTTCTATGTCGATTTCCATGTCTTTATAGAGTGATTTCCATGATTTCTGGTGTCTAACACGTTGAAAAAGACTCAAAAGGCACGTTGATGATAATGTCGTTTCGTTTCCCGATAAAGAAGGCTTCCAATGTATTTTGTCTTTTGGTACTTAACAATATGAAAGAGTTTAAGTAAAAGTTTTCGGTAGAGTTGTTTTTCCATATAAAGTGCTAATCATGTGTTTTTGAGTCTTGGTACCTAAAAAAGCTCAAAATCTCTCATAATACACTTTTCTCGTAATGTCCTTTGTTTTCTCCATGTAGGATGCTTTGCGTGTAATTTGGCATTTTTGTACTTAACAAACACAAAAACAATCAAAATACAAGTTTTTGGTAATGTTATTCTGTTTCTCCATAAAGGTTGTTTTGCATGCGTTTCAGCGATTTTGGACGTAAGAAGGTGAAAAACACTCTAAAGATACTTTCTTGGTAATGTTATTTTATATCGCCAAATAGGGTGCTTTCAATGCTTTTTAGCATTTTGATTCCTAACACTCAAGTAAACACTCAAAAGACACGTTTCCTGTAATATAGTTTTGCTTCTTCATATAGGGATCTGCATGCATTATGATGTTTTGCTACATAATGTGAAAAACGCTCAAAATAAAGGTTTTAGCTAATGTTGTTCCTTTTCTCTATATAGGGTGCTATTCATGCGTTTTAGCGTTTTGATATTTAGGAATCTCAAAACACTAACAAAAATTGTTTCTCCTAATGTCTTTCTTTTTCTTCATATAGGATGCTTCGTATGTTTTTTGACGTTTTGGTACATAACAAGGTAAAAAAAAAAAAAAAAACACTAAAAAACACATTTTTGGTGATGTTCTGTTTCTCCATTAAGAGATATAGGATATATTCAATTTTCATTCAGGCGGTTTAGTGTTTGGTACCTAAGAGACTCAAAACACTGATAATGCACGTTTCTCGTAATGTCCTAATGTTTCCACATACAGGGTGCTTTACATGCATTTTTAAGTTGATGTACGTAACAGACTGAAAAAGACTCAAAATACACGTTTTTGGTAAGGTTTCTCTATTTGGTAGGGTTATTCGTGTTTTTTGCACGTGTTTTAGCGTTTTGGAACGTAAAAAGTTTAAAACACTTAAAAGACATGCTTTTAGTAATGTTATTTTGCATTTCTATATAAAGTGCTTTCCATGCTATTTAGCGTTTTCGTGCCTAACACGCTGAAAAACACATAAAAATACATTTCTTACATTGTTGTTTAATTTTCTCGTATAGCGAGCAAGCATTATGGTGTTTTGCTACCTGACAATGTGAAAAAAAAAACATTTTAATTACACGATTTTGGTATGTTTTTCTCTTTCTCCATACAGTGTGCTTCTCATTTATTTTAGCGTTTTGGTACCTAAGAAGCTGAAAAAAACTCATAATACACGTTTTTTGTCATGTCCTTTCATTTCCTCATATAGGCTCTTTTTGGTGCTTTGGTACCTAACAGGGTGTTTGCATGTATTTTGACATTTTAGTTCGTAAGAACCTAAAAAAAACACTCTAGAGAGACGTTTTAGTAGTTTTGTATTCCTTTATAGGGTGATTTCGTTGCTTCTTACTGATTTGGTGCCTAACACGCTCAAAAAATAACAAAAGACAAGTTTCTAGTGATTTCGTTTCATTTCTTCATATAGGTTGCTTTACATGCATGTTGGCATTTTGGTAATTATCAATGTAAAAAAATACACGTTTTTGGTAAGTTTGTTCTTTTTCTTCAGAGCACTATTGAAGCTCTTTACTGATTTGGTACTTAAGAGAGTAATAAAAGAAAAAAAAAAACATAACAAAAGTTTTTCGTAATGTTCTTTCATTTCCATATGCAGGGTGTTTTGTTTGATGATAGGCAATTTTGTACATAATAAGCTCAAAGACACTCAAAATACATGTTTTTGGTAAATGTATTCTGTTTCTCCATATACGGTATTTTCATGCGTTTTTAATGTCGTTTCATATATCTATATATGGGTCTTTGCATGCATTTTGGCTTTTTGGTAACTAACAATGTCATAACACTCAAAATGCACGTTTTTTTTTTTTTTGGCAATATTGTTCTTTTTCTCCATATAGAGCGTTATTCATGCGTTTTACCCTTTTGATACTAAGAAAGTCAAAAACACTCATAATACACATTTCTCGTAATGTCTTTTGATTTTTTCCACATAGGGTATTTTCGATTCATTTAGGCGTTTTTTACGTAACAATCTTATAAAACATTAAAAATACTTCTTTTTGGTAATGTTATTCTGTTTCTCCATAAAGGATGTTTTCTATGTTTTTTTTTTTTATCGTTTTGGTACGTAGGACACTCAAAAGAAACGTTTTCTTAATGTTGTTTTGTATTCCCATATCAGGTGATTTATATGCTTTTTAGCATTTTTGTGCCTAACACGCTGAAGAACACATTTTAGACACGTTTCTGAAACCTCGTTTCCTTTCCCCAAATAGGGGACTTTACAAGCATTATGGCGTTTTCATTCATAACAATGTGAAAACACTGATAATATACGTTTTTTGGTAATGTTATTTCATATAGAGTGTTATTCATGCATTTTAGCGACTTCGTACCTAATAAGTTAAAAAAAAAAAAACACCAATAGTACACATTTTAGTAACGTCTTTTCCTTTTCCCATTTAAGATACTATATATGCATTTTGGCGTTTTTCTACTTAACTAACACAAAAACACTCGAAATATTTGTTTTTGATAATATTATTTCTCCATGTTTTTTTTTTTTTTCATGTGATTTAGCGTTTCGGTAGGTAAGAAACTCAAAAACACTGAAAACAGACGTTTTTGGTTAAGTTGATTTGTTTTCCTTTATAGGGTGCTTTCCATGCTTTTTAGCGTTTTTGTGCCTAGCATGCCAATAAACATTCAAAAGGCACTTTTCTGGAAATTGCGTTTCCTTTCCTCATTTAGGGTAAAAAAAATGTATTAGTAGTGTTTTCGAAAACGCCAAAGTGCATGCAAAGTAAGCTCTACTGGAGAAACAAACAAAAACGTGTTTTTTGAGTGTTTTCAGCTTTTTACGTACCAAAACACTATAATGCATAGAAAAGAAACTTCATGGAGAAACAGAATAATATTGCCAAAAATGTGTATTTTGAATGTTTTTCAGCTTATTACGTACCAATACGCAAAAATTCATCCATTTCACCCTCTATAGGGTAAAGAGACGACATTCTCAGAAAAAAAATGTTATTTCGGGGCTTTTCAGCGTTAGGCACCAAAACTCTAAAGAGCATGGAAGACACTCTATATAAAAATCAAAACAACATTATCAAAATGGTGTCTTTTGAGTGTTTTTTGAGCTTCTTACGTTCCAAAATGCTAAAACGCGTGCACAATAGCGTTTATCGGGAGACATTACCAAAAACGTATGATTTAAGCGTTTTCCAGCTTTTTAGAAACCAAAACGCCTAAATGGATGTGCTAATCACGTGTTTCAGTATTTTATTACATAAGAAGCTCAAAAACACTTATAATATACGTTTTTGGTAATGTTGTTCTATTTTTTATATATGGTATTGTGTATAGATTATCGTACCTAACATGAGGAAAAAACCCATTTGTTTGGTTAATGGCTTTTTCTCCATATAGAGTGATATTCACGTGTTTTAGTGTTTTCGTACATAAGATGTTCAAAAACACTCATAATAATATTTTTTTCTTAGTAACTTTTCGTTTCTCAATGTCCGTTAATTTGTGTGCATTTTGGCGTTTTCGTACCCAACAAGCTCAAAAACACTCAAAACACACATTTTTGGTAATGTTCTATTTCACCATAAAGGATGTTTTGAACGCTTTTTAGAAATTCGGTACTTAACAAGCTCAAAAAACATTCAAAAGACACGTTTTCGATGTTATTTTTTTTTTCTTATGTAGTTTTCCATGTTCTTTTTCTTTTTTTTGTTTTTTTTTTGTGGGGTTGTATTCTAATATGGTCAAAACACTAAAATGACACGTTTCCGGTAATATAATTTCTTTACATCAAATAGTGTGCTGTCTGCATTTTGGAGTTTTGGTAGCTAATGATCGGGAAAACTCTCAAAACATGCGTTTATAGTAATGTTGTCCTCTTTCTCCATAAAGGGTGTTTTTTCATGCGTTTTAGAGTTTTAGTACGTAAGAAACTGAAAAACACTCAAAAGACAAGTTTTTGTTAATATTGATTGTTTTTCCTATACAGCTTGTCTTGCATGCACTTTGATGTTTTTGTATCTAACAAGCTCAAAAATACTAAGTATACAAGTTTTTCGTAATGTTGGTCTGTTTCTTTATGCATGGTGTTCACTATGCTTTTAGGCGTTTTGGTACCTAGAAAAAAAAAACTCATAAAGTACGCTTTTGGTAATGTTGTTTTGTTTCTGCAAATATAGTATTATTCACGTGTTTTAGACTTTTGGTATCTATGAAGCTGAAAAAGACATAATACACCTTTATGTTAATATCGTTTCATTTACCTATATAGGGTAATTTGCATACATTTTGGCGTTTTGTTACCTAACAAGCTAAAAAAAAATCTCAGAACATACGTTTTTGCTAATATTGTTTTGGACGCCTTTTATCGTTTTGGTACGTAAGAAGCTCAAAAACACTCGATTTTGTTAATGTTATCTTGTTTTCCCATATAGGGTGTTTTCCTTGCTTTTTTAGCGTTTTGCTGCCTAATACACTCAAAACACCTAAATGACAAGTTTCTGGTGGTTTTGCTACTGGTTTTGTTAATGTTTTTTTTTTTTTTCTCTCTCATATAGAGTAATATTCACGTGTTTTAGCGTTTTGGTACATAAAAAAATAAAAATAAAAACACTCATAATACACGTTTCTGTTAATATCGTTTCGTTTCCTTAAATAGGGTTCTTTGCATGTAATATGGGGTCTAGTACCTAACAAGTTAAAAAACACTGAAATAAGAATTTTTTGCTAAAGTTTCCCATTTATGTTTCTTTGGTCACATTTTAGCGTTTTGTACGCTCAAAAACACTAAAAAGAAACGTTTTTGACAATGTTGTTTTCTTTTCTCATATAGAGCTATTTCCATGCTTTTTAGCTTTTTGTTGCCTAATTTGCTCGAAAATTCCTAAATGGCACGTTGCAGGTAATATCTTTTAGTTACTCCAGACAAGGTATTCTACATACATTCTGTCGTTTTGGTACCTAACTTAAAAACACTTAAAACACACGTTTTTGTTAATGTTCTGTTTCTCAGTAAAGTGCGTTTTGCATCACTTTTAGAGTTTCGGTGTGTACGAAGCTGAAAAACACCCAAAAGATATGTTTTTGGTAATGTTTTTTTTTTTTTCTCTCTCTCTCTCTCTCTTCTTCTATAGGATGCTTTGCATGTACTTTGACGTTTTGATAACTAACAAACTCAAAAATATTCATAATACATGTTTGTGATCATGTCGTTCTGTTTCTTCACATAGGGTGCTTTATATGTATTTTGGCGTTTTGGTCCCTAACATGGGGAAAAGCACCCATAATACACGTGTTTCGTAATGATGTTCTGTTTCTTCATATAGAATGCTATTTACGTGTTTTAGCGTTTCGTTACATAAGAAGCTGAAAAACAGGGTTAATATCTTTTCTTTTCCCCATATCTGAAACTTTGCATGCATTTTGGCGATTAGTTATCTAACAGGCTCAAAAACACTCAAACACGTTTTTTGCTAATATTGTTCTGTTTTTTTTTTCATAAATTGTTATCGTTTTGGTACGTAAGAAGCTCAAGAGCACACAATGGACACGTTTTTGTTGAAGTTGTTTCGTTTTCCTATATAGGGTATTTTCCATGTTTTTTTTGTTTTTTTAGCGTTTTGGTGCCTAATACCCTACGTTTTTGGAAATGTCGTTTCGTTACTTCATATAGGGCGCTCTGCATGCATTTTGGCGTTTTACTACTTATTACGCTGATAATACACATTGTTGGTATTTTTTTTCTCCACAAACACTGTTTTCCATGCGTTTTACCGTTTTAGTACGTAAGCTGAAAAACACTCGACACATTTTTTTAAATATATATATATATATATATATATATATATATATATATATATATATATATATATATATATATATATATATATATATATATATATATATATATATATATATATATATATATATATATATATATATATATATATATATATATATATATATATATATATATATATATATTTTTTTTTATTTTTTTTTTTTTTTTCCATACAGGGTGCTTTGCATGCACTTTGGTGATTTAGCACCTAAGAAGCTCAAAAACATATAAAAGACGTTTTTAGTAATGTTGTTCTGTTTCTAGATATAGTGTGCTATTGACGTTTTTTAGCGTTTTTTTTTTTAACCTAAGTAGCTGAAAATACTCATAATACTCTTTCAATATCCTTTTTTTTTTTTTTTTATCAAATATCGTGATATTTTCATTGAATTTCACGTTTTGGTTCCTAACAAGTTGGAAGTCGCTCAAATTTTTTTTTTTTTTTGTAATGTATTCTCATAAAACGTGTTTTCCACGCGATTTAGCGTTTTGATACATAAGAAGGTCAAAAACACTCAAAAAATATCTTTCTGGTAATGTCGCTCCGTGCTTTGCATCCATTTTGCAGTTTTGGTAGATAAGAAGCTCAAAACACTTAATAAACGCGTTTTATGCAATGTTTTTTTTTTTTCTGTTTCTCTATAAAGGGTACGTAAGAAGCTGAAAAACACTAAAAATACATGTTTTTGGTTATGTTGTTTACTTTTCCAATATAGAGCGTTTTGGTACATAAGATTTTCAAAAACGCTCAAAAAGAGCTGTTTTTTCGGTAATCTCGTTCGGCTACTAAAATGGTGATTTCATTCATTTAGCAGTTTTGATAGCTAAGAAGCTCAATAACACTCAATATGGTCTTTTTTTGCAATTTTTTTCTTTCTCCATGAAGGATTTTTTGTATGCACTTTTAGCGTTTTGGTAAATAACAAGATCAAAACACTTATAATACACGTTTTAGATAATGTTCTGATTTCTTTATGTAGGGTGTTTTGTATGCATTTTGGCGTTTTAGCACTTAACATAGAGAAAATCACCCATAATAAATGTTTTTTTTTTTTTTTTATATATATAATGTTGTTCTGTTTCTCCTTATAGATTCCTATTCATGTGTTTTAGCGTTTTGGTACATAAGAAGCTAAAAAAAACCCTCATAATACACGTTTCTGTTAATATCGTTTCCTTTAGATATATCAAATGATTCATTTTGGCGTTTTAATACCTAACCTAACAATCTGGAAAACACACAAATCATACGTTTTTGGTAATGTTGTTCAGTTTCTCTGTAAAGGGTATTTAACACGTGTTTTAGCGTTTTGGTATGTAAGAAGCTTAAAGAAAAAAAAACACAAAATACACAGTTTTGATATTTTATAATGAATGTTTTTCTTCCTTTTTACCGTTTGTTGCCTAATATCCTCAAAAAACACCCTTTTGACACGTTTCTGGGAATGTCGTGTTCTAAACCCGGATAGGGTGATTTGTATATATTTTGGAGGGTTGGTATCTTATAAGCTGGAACTACTGAAAAGATGTTTTTGGTATTGTTGTTTGCTATTCAAGTATAGGGTAATTTGCGTGCATTTTGGCGTTTTGGTACCTAACAATCTTAATAACACTCATAATACACCATTTTAGTAATCTTTTTTTTTTTTTTTGGTTTGTTTTGGTAAAAACACTCATAATACACATTTTTGTAATATTATTCTGTTTCTTCTTATAGGGTGCTTTATATGCATTTTAGCATTTTGTTTGCACCTAACATTGAGAAAAGCACTCATAATACAAGTTTTGATGATGCTGTTCTGTTTCTTAATATAGTGATATTCACGTGTTTTTAGTGTTTTGTTACTGAAGTTGAAAAACAATTATAACACACGTTTCTGCTAATATCGTTTCGTTTCCCCATATCGGGTGATTATCATGGACTTTGGTGTTTTGTTACCTAACAAGCCCAAAAACAATGAAGAAACACATTTTTTGGTAATGTTGTTCTGTTTCTCTATAAACAGTGTTACACTGTTTTAGCTTTTTTGGTTCGGAAGAAGCTCAAAAACACTCAAAAGACATGTTTTTGATAAAGAGTGTTTTCAATGTTTTTATAGCTTTTTTTGTGGCTAATATGCTAAAAAAAACACAGAAATGACACATCTCTGGGAATGCCGTTTCGTTACCTCAAATAGGATGCTTTGCATGTGTTTTGTTATTTTGGTACCCAGCATGTTGGAAAAAAAGAAAAAAAACTCAAAACACGTTTTTGGCAACGTTGCTCTGTTTCTCCAAAAAGAGCGTTTCGCATGTTTTAACTTTTTTGGTATGTTACGAGCTTAAAAAAAAAATCATAACGCACGTTTTTGTATCCAAAATGCATATAAAGCAATTTGTATGAGTGCTTTGTATACATTTTGGGGTTTTGGTACCTAAACACAAAGAAAAACACTCACAGTAGGTTTTTGGTAAAATTATTCTTTCTCCATATATATAAATATTCGCGCGTTTTAGCGTTTTGGTACATAAGAAGATAACCCTCAAAATACACACGATGATAATGTTATTTTGTTTTCCCATGTAGGGTATTTTTCATGCGTTTTAGAGTTTTGGTGCTTAATATGCTCAAAAACATCCAAGTGGCACGTTTTCTGTAAATGTCGTTCTAGTATCTAACCAGCTGGAAAATACTAAACACACACACGTGTTCGGTAATGTTGTTAGGTTTCTCAATAAGATAATAATATTTTTTAGTTCCTTACGTAACAAAACGCTAAAACGCATGGAAAATAATCTTCATGGAGAAAAAGAACATTACCAAAAACATGCATTTTTGGAGTTTTTAAGCTCCTTAGGTAACAAAACACCAATAAGCATGCAAAACACCCTCAATCGGGTAACGGAATGACTTTAACAGAAACGTGTCATTTGGGAGTTTTGAGCTTATTAGATAAATCCTTGGAGAACACTCCATTTGGGAAAAGAAAAGATTATTAAAAATGTGTCTTTTGAAACTTTTTTTGAGTTTCTTACGTACCAAACGTGCTAAAACGCATGGATAACACCATTTATGAAGAAACAGAACAGCATTACCAAAAACGGGTGTATTGAAAGTTTTGAGCTTGTTAGGTACGAGAACGCCAAAATAAATGCAATACATACTGAGAAACGAAACGATATTACATAAATATGTATTATAAGTGTTTTTGAACTTCATAGGTAAGAAAATGCTAAAACACGTGAATAGCACAATATATGGAAAAACAGAACAATATCACCAATAACGTGTATTATGAATATTTTTGAGTTTGTAAGGTAACAAAACGGTAAAGTTCATGCAAAGCTCCCTATATGAAGAAATAAAACAACATTACCAAAAATGTATATTAACAATAATTTTGAGCTTGTTAGGTATCAAAATGCTAAAGTGCATGCAAAGCATCCTGTATGGGAAAAGCAAACATTACAAAAAATTTGTGTTTTGAGTATCTCTCAGCTTCTTACTTACCAAAACACTGAAACGCATACAAAACACTCTTCATGGAGAAACAAAAAAACATCAGCAAAAAAAAGTACTTTGAGATTTTTTAGAGCATGTTAGGTAACAAAACACCAAAATGCATGAAAATCACCGGACATTGGGAAACAAAACGATATTAACAGAAACTTCTATTATGAGTGTTTTTCAGCTTTTTATGTACCAACACGCTTAAACACGTAAATAGCACTCTATATAGAGAAACAGAACATTACCAAAACTTTTATTATGAGTGTTTTTCCTTATATTAGGTACCAAAATGCAAAAATGCATACAAAGCACCCTATATGAAGAAACAAAGCAACATTACCAAAAATGTGTATTGAGTATTTTTGAGGTTGTTAGGTACCAAAACGCTAAAGGGAATTATTATAAAAGTGTCTTTTAAGAGTCTTTTGAGGTATTTTGCACGCGTTTTAACTTTTTGGTACGTAAGAGGCTTTTTGAGCCTCTTACGTACCAAAGAGTTAAAACGCGTGCAAAATATCCTGTATGAGGAAAAAGAATTACATTACTAAAAACGGAAGTTTTGAAAGTTTTGAGCTTGTTAGGTAACACAACGCCAAAATGCATGCAAATTAACTGATATTGGAAAGCGAAACGATATTAACACAAAAGTGTTTTATGATTGTTTTACAGCTTATGTAGCAAAACGCTAGAACGCTAGAAGCTTTATTCAGCTTCTTATGTGCCAAAAGGCTAAAACTTGTGAATATCAGTCTATATGGGGAAACCGAATAACAATACCAAAAACGTTTATTATGGGTTTTCCCTCATATTGCGTACCAAAACGACGAAATACATGCAAAGAACTCTATGAAAAAAAAATAAAAAGATTACCAAATACGTGTATCATGAATGTTTTTGATCTTGTTAGGTACCAGAAATTCCAAAGTGCATGCAAAGCACCCGATATGGGAAAAGAAGAGAACATTGCCAAAAACGTGTCTTATCAGTGTTTTTTTTTTCCTTTTTAGCTTCTTACGTACCAAAACGCTAAAACGCATGGAAAACACCCTTTATGGAGAATCAGAACAACATGACCAAAAACATGTGTTTAGAGTTTTTTCTTGCTTTGTATTTACAAAAACTCCAAAATGCTTGCAAAACACCCTATTTGGGGTAACGAAAGGACTTTACCAGAAACGTGTCATTTGGGTATTTTTGAGCGTATTAGGCAACAAAACGCAGAATATAAAACACTATTTGGGAAAAAGAAAACATTAAAATAAACGTGACTTTTGAGTATTTTTCAGCTTCTTACGAGTACATACCAAAACAATAAAACGCGGGCAAAATATCCTTTATGAGGAAACTTTACCCATAACATAAGTGTTTTCCAGCTTAATAGGTACCAAAACGCAAAAATGCATGCAAATGTCCCGATATGGGGAAACGAAACGATATTAACAGAATTTTGTTTTATGAGTATTTTCCACCTTCTTAGGTAACAAACCGATAAAACATATGAATAGTAATCTATAGGGAGAAACAGAAAAACACTACGAAAAACGTGTTATTTTCTTAGGTACGAAAACGCAAAAGTTCATGCAAGGCATTTTATATGGGAAAAGAGAACAGCATTACTAAAAAGGTGTCTTTTCAGTGTTTTTATATGCAAAACACCTTATATGTAAAAAAAAAAAATAATTAACAAATAAAAACATGTTTTTGAGTGTTTTTTGTTTTGTTTTTATCTTATGTACTAAAGCGCTAAAACGCATTCAAAACATCCTTTATGAGGAAATTTTTTTTTTTTTACAAAAGCGTATACTTTGAGATTTTTCAGCTTATTAAATAACAAAACGTTAATATGCATGCAAACCACTCTATTTGGGGTAACAACGTGTAATTGAGGTGTTTTTGAACGTATTAACCATCAAACGCTAAAATGCATTAATGCAACATTAGCAAAAAAAGTGTGTTTTAATTGTTTTAAGGTTCTTAGATAACAAAACGCCAAAATCCATGCAAAGGGCCCGATATGGGGAAACGAAACGATTCTAACAGAAATGTGTATTATGATACCAAAACCCCAAAACACTCTATATGGAGAAGCAGCATTACATAAAACGTGTATTACGAGAGTTTTTCCAGTTATTCCAAAACGCCAAAATGCAAACAATGCACCCTATAAAAAGAATTACAACAACCTTACCAAAAACGTATATTATAAGTGTTTTCGAATTTCTTAGGTACCAAAACGTCAAAGTGCATGCAAAGCATCCTATATGGGAAAAAAAAAATAAAACATTACCTAAAACGTGTGTTTTTAATGCTTTCAGCTTCTTAGGTACAAAAACGTATGTAAAACATCCATCATGGAGAAACAGAACAGCCTTACCAAAAACGTATGTTTCGAGTGTTTCCCAGCTTGTTAGGATCAAAACGCTAAAATGCTTGTAAAGCACGCTAATTTGGACAACGAGACGATATTACCAAAAACGTGTCATATGGGTGTTTTTTACCATATTAGGCACAAAAACGCTAAAAAAAAGCATAGAAAACACTATACATGGGAAAACAAAACATTATCAAAATGTCTTGATTTTTTTTTTTTTTTTTTGAGCTTCTAATGCACCAAAACCCTAAAACATTTGCAAAATACCCTTTATGGAGAAACAGAATAGCATAACCAATAACGGGTGTTTTGAGTATGCATGCAAAAATGCATGCAAATCACATGATATTTAGAAATTAAACGATATTAACGAAAACAAGTATTATGAGCTTTTCTCAGCTTCTTATGTGTCAAAAGGCTAAAAGTTGTGAATACCAGTCTGCATTGAGAAACAGAACAACATTGCCAAAAATGTGTATTATGAGTGTTTATCCCTATGTTACATACCAAATCGGCAAAACGCATATAAAGCATATATGAAGAAACAGGACGACATTATTAAAAACGTGTTTTAAGTGTTTTTCATCTTGTTATATAGCAAAACCAAAAAATGCATGCAAACAACCCTGTTTGGGATAACGGAACATCACCACAAACGTGTCATTTGGGTGTTTTTCAGTATATTTTTAATCTAAGCCCTAGAAAGTATGGAAAACACTCTATATGGAAAAAAAAAACACTACCCAACTTCGGGAAACGAAAATATATTAACAGAAAAGTGTATTATTATTGTTGTTTTTTTTAAG
The DNA here is from genome assembly GCF_035594125.1 of Scylla paramamosain. Lineage (NCBI taxonomy): Eukaryota > Metazoa > Arthropoda > Malacostraca > Decapoda > Portunidae > Scylla > Scylla paramamosain. The sequence continues at coordinate 1,273,650 of NC_087165.1, forward strand.
CTTCTTTTTTACCAAAATCATAAAATAAATGAACAGCAGTCAATATTAAGAAACACAACATTACCAAAAACGTTTATTATGAGATTTTTTTTTTCCCGATGTTAAATATTAAAACTCCTAAATACATACAAATTACCTTATATGAAGAAACAGAAGAATATTACCAAAAAAAAAAAAAAAAAAATATTACTAAAAAACATGTATTCTTTTTAAGGTTGTCAGGTACCAAAACGCCAAACTGCATGCAAAAGAATCTGTATTAAAAAAGAAAAGAACTTTACCGAAAACTCTTATGAATGTTTTTTTTTACTCATTTTCTTACGTACGAAAACTCTAAAACGAATGCAAAACGTCTTTATTGACAAATAACGTGTGTTTTGAGTGTTTTTCAGCTTATTAGGTACCAAAACGACAAAATACATGCAAAACACCCTACTTTGTGTAATGAAACGACATTACCTGAAACGCCCCATTTGAGTTTTTTTTTTTTTTTTTTTGCATATTAGACACCAAAAGGGTAAAAAGAATATAAAACTTATATTACCGGAAAAGAAAAGAAACCAACATTATCAAAAACGTGTCTTTTGAGTGTTGTGAGCTTATTACGTACCAAATCGCTAAAACGCTCAAAAACTCAATGGAAAAACAGAACATCGTTACCAAAAACTGATATTTTGAGTGTTTTTGAACTTGTTAGGTACTAAAACGCCAAAATGCATGCAAATTAAATGATATTGGGAAATGAAAAGGTATTATTTTTGTGCTTGTTACTTAACAAAACACTAAAGTGCATGCAAAGAACCGTATTTGGGACAATCAAACAACATTATAAAAACTTCTTTTGTGTGTTTTCTGCTTCTTATGCACCAAAACGTTACAACGCGTGGAAAACATCACTTATGGAAAAACAGAACAACATTAACAAAATTATGAGTTTTTTATTTTTTCCACAAAGTTAAGAAGCAAAACCCAAAAATGCAAAGCCACCTATATGGGGAGACGAAACGACATTACCAGAATCATGTCTTTTGAGCGTTTTTGAGCATCCTAGTCACCAAAACGATAAAAAGCATGAAAATCATCCTATATGGGAAAAGAAAACAACATTACGAAAAACGTGTCATTTGAGTGTTTTTGAACTTATTAACGTCAAAAACGCTAAAACGGATGAAAAACACTCATTATCGAGAAGCATGATAACATTACAAAAATCAAGTATTTTGAGTGTTTTTTGAGCTTGTTACGTACATAAACGCCAAAATGCAGGCAAAGTATTTCCCTATATGGGGAAACGAAAGAACATTAACAGAGACGTGTATTATGATTATTTTTTGAGCTTATTAGGTACCAAAATGCTAAAACACATGAATAGCACTCTATATAGACAAATATAAGAACATTTCCAAAAACGTGCATTTTGAATATATTTTTACATTCTTAGGTACTTAAACGCCAAAATGCATGCAAAGAATGCATGGAGAGAGGAAACGATATTTCCAGAAATTTGTCTTTTGAGCGTTTATGAGTTAGGCACCAAAACACTAAAAAGAATGGAAATCACCCTATATGGAAATGAAAAAAAAAATTACGAAAAACTTGCCTTTTGAGTGCTTTTAAGCTTCTTATGTACCAAAATGCTAAATAGCATGCAAAACACCCTTTATGGAAAAACAGAATGACATTATCAAAATAAATTACTTGTGTGTTTTTGAGCTTTTGAGAAAATAATTGTTATATTTCGCCATATTTCTAAGTAAAAACTAGTGTTTCACTGTTTAAAATAAATAAATTATTAATGCAAAAGACATCTGATGCAGATACATTGATCATTTGCTGGATCTATGAAAAAGAAATTATTATTATTATTATTTTTTTTTTTCGTATATAAGTCCAAGAAATACAGTTAGATCAAAAATGTCCGGTCCTCTAATGTTATACGCAGAGAGAATATATATATATATATATATATATATATATATATATATATATATATATATATATATATATATATATATATATATATATATATATATATATATATATATATATATATATATATATATATATATATATATATATATATATATATATATATATATATATATATATATATATATATATATATATATATATATATATATATATATATATATATATATATATATATATATATATATATATATATATATATATATATATATATATATATATATATATATATATGCCAACTACTCTTCTGATATTGCTAACTGCATGCCTCCCCTCCATCCGCGGCCTCGCTGCACAAGACTTTCTTCTTTCTCTCACCCCTATTCTGTCCACCTCTCTAACGCAAGAGTTAACCAGTATTCTCAATCATTCATCCCTTTCTCTGGTAAACTCTGGAACTCCCTGCCTTCTTCTGTATTTCCACCTTCCTATGACTTGAATTCCTTCAAGAGGGAGGTTTCAAGACACTTATCCACCAATTTTTGACCACTGCTTTGACCCTTTTATGGGACTGGCATTTCAGTGGGCATTTTTTTTTATTAGATTTTTGTTGCCCTTGGCCAGTATCCTTCCTACATAAAAAAAAAAAAAAAAATATATATATATATATATATATATATATATATATATATATATATATATATATATATATATATATATATGTGTGTGTGTGTGTGTGTGTGTGTGTGTGTGTGTGTGTGTGTTTGTGTCTGTGTGTGTGTGTGTGTGTCTGTGTGTGTGTGTGTGTGTGTGTGTGTGTGTATGTGTGTGTGTGGGTGTGTGTGTGTGTGTGTGTGAGTGTGTGTGTGGGAAAAAAGGAAAAAAAAAAAATATCATACATGTTTCGCGGCGGGTGATACCGTGGAATTTAATGATGGAAGACCTCGTTACATTAGGGAAATATTTTTATTCTCATGAAAATGTTGCATATTTCAAAAGAAGCGGGAAAAAAAAGAAAAAAAAAGAAAAGAAAAGAAAAAAGAAAAAGAAAAACTTTTTTCAGATCCGGGTCGTACAACCCCCCCCTTTTTAAAAGCACCCTATATGGAGAGAAGACATCACATTTTCATAATCATGCCTTTTGAATGCTTATTTAGCATGTTAGGCATCCAAACGCTAAAAAAAAAAATGTAAAACACCCTATATGGGGAAACAAAACAACTTTCTAAAAAAACGTGTCTTATAAGTGTGTTTTTTTACTATTTACATACCAAAACGCTATATAGCATACAAACCACACCTTATGGTAAACAGAAAAACTTACTAAAAATAACTATTTTGAGTGTTTTTGATCTTGTTACGTACAAAAATACATTACTGAATGGAAAGTACCCTATATGGGAAACGAATCGATATTGACAGATATATGTATTATAAGTGTTTTTGAGCTTCTAGATACAAAAATGCTAAAACTCATGAATAGTACTTTATATGGACAAACTGAACAACATCACCAAAAACGTGCATTTTGAGAGTATTTTACATCCTTGGGTGATTTAACGGCAAAATTCATGCAAAGCACACTATATTGGGAAAGAAAACGACATTTCCAGAAACGTGTCTTTTTGTGTGTTTATAAACATTTTATGCACGAAAACGCTAAAAGGCATATAAAGGACCTTATATACGAAAAGAAAACATTACAAAAAGCATGTCTTTTGAGTGTTTTTGAACTACTTACGTAATAAAACACTAAAATGCATGCAAAACACCCTATTTGGAGAAACACATTAACATTACCAAAAAACGAGTATTTTCAGTGTGTTTGAGCTTCTTACATGCAAAAACGCCAATATGCATGTAAAGTAATCTGTACGGTAAACAAACCGTTATTACAAGGAACGTGAATTACAAGTGTTTCTGAGATTTTTAGCAACCAAAGCAATAAAACCAGTGAAACACACTCTATATGGAGAAACAGAATAACATTACCAAAAACGTGTTTTGAGTTTTCACCTTTATAGGTACAAATACTAAAAAAAATATATGCAATGCACGTGGTTTGAAAAAGAAAATAAATAAAAATGACCAAAAATCGAGTATTATGAGTGTCTGAGCTCGTTAGATACCAAAACTTCAAAATGAATGCAAATCACCCAATATAATGAAAAGAAAGGAAATTACAAGTAGCGTTTATCATAAGTTGCTTTTTTTTTTTTTTTTAGCTTCTAAGTTACCATAACGCAAAAATGCTTGAATAGAACATTACGAAAAACATTACGAGAAACGTGTATTGTGATTGTTTTTGAGCTTCTTAAGTACCAAAATTCTAAAATGCGTCAATAGCACACTATATGGAGGAACAAAACATTAAAAACGTTTTTTACAATGTTTTTCACATTGTAAGGAACCAAAGTGCCAAAATGTATGTAAAGCACTCTATATGGAGAAACGAAACGACATTACTATAAACATGTCTTTTGAGTGTTTTTGACCCTGTTAGGTACCAAAACGTTAAAATACATAGAAAGCACTTTATACTCGTATATTGTTACGTACCAAAACGCTAAAATGCATGCAAAACATCCTATCTGCAGTAACAGAACATTACCAAATATGATTTTTTTTTTTACTGTTTTTGTACTTGATAGATACAGAAACGGAAAAATGCATGCAAAGTACCTTATAAGGTGAAACAAAACGATATTACCGGAAACGTGTATTATAATTGTTTTCTGCCTTCTCAGATCACAAAATGCTACAACGGATGAAAACCAGTCTATATGTAGAAACTAAACGTGCGTTTTTAGTATTTTTCACAAGTTACGTACCAAAACGCCAAAAGGCATAAACTTTATATGGGGAAACGAAACGACAGAAAGGTGTCTTTTCAGTGTTTTTGAGTGTTTTAGGCACCAAAACGATAAAATACATAGAAAGGACCCAATATTAGAATACAAAAAAGAACATTACGAAAAATTTGCTTTTTGAAAAAAAAAATAGTGTTTTGTGTTTTTGAGCTTCTTACGTATGAAAACGCTAAAAAGCATGCAAAACACCATTTATTTAAACAAAATAACATTACCAAAAACGTATATTTTCAATTATTTTGAGCTTCTTACATACAAAAATGTCAAAAAATCATGGAAAATACCCTATTTCGGAAATGAAACGATATTAAAAGAAACGTGCATTAAAAATGTTCCTGAGATTCTCAGGTACCAATACTCTAAAACGTGTGACTAGAACTTTATATGGAGAAACAGAACATTACCAAAAAACGTCTATTTTGAGTGTTTTTTTACACAGCTAGGTAACAAAACGTCAAAATGCATGGAAAGTACTTTATATGGGGAAAGGAAAGGACATTACGAAACACATGTATTATGAGTGGTTTAGAGATTGTTACGTACCAAAACATTAAAAACGCTTGAATAACACTCTATATGGAGAAAAATAACATTACTAAAAAACGTTTAATTTGAGTGTTTTTTTTTTTTTTTCACTTTGTTATGTACCAAATCTCCAATATGCTTGCAAAGAACTCTATATGGTGAAAGGAAATGACATGACCAGAAACGTGTCCTTTGAGTGTTTTTGAGTGTATTATGCACCAAAACGTCAGAAAGCATGGAAAGCACTCTATATTGGAATACAGAATACCATTACCGAAAACGTATCTTTGAAGTGTTCAGGACCTTCTTACGTACCAAAATGCTTAAACGCATGCAAAACATTCTGATGGAGAAACAGAATAACTACCAAAAATGTGCATTTTGAATATTCTTTTAGCTTTTTAGAAAAAGAAACGTCAAAATACATACAAAGATATGATGAAACAAAACGTTATTATAAGAAACACGTATGTACAGCTTGTTTTAGATTCTTAGGTACCAAATGCTAAAACGCATGCAAAAGAAATGCATGCAAAGAACTCTATGTGGTGAAACGAAACGACATTACCAGAGACGTGTGTTTTCAGTGTTTTTTTCAGGGTTTTAGGCAACAAAATGCTAAAATGCATTAAAAGTACGCTATATTGGAACAAAAAAATATTACCAAAAAAAAAAAAGTGTCTTGTTTTGGAGCTTCTTACGTATCAAAACGATAAAACGCATCCAAAAAACACCCTTTATGGAAAAAGATAATAATATTACCAAAAAGGTGTATTTTGAGTATTTTTGAGTTTGTTACTTACAGAAACGGCGAAGTACATGGAAAGTACACTATATGATGAAACAAAATGATATTATCAGAAACGTGTATTATGAGTTTTTTTTTATTTATATTTTTTTTCTATATATTCTTTAGTACCAAAAACGCTAAAACGCATGAATCGCAGTCTATATAAAGAAACAGAATAACACTATCGAAAACATGTGTTTTAACTGTTTTTTTCACATTGTTAGGTACCAAAACGCCTAAATGTATACAAAGTACTTGATATGGGAAAACGAAACGACCCTACTAGAAACGCCTTTTTCCTTTTTTTTTTTTCAGCGTTTTTGCACCAAAACGTTAAAACGCATGGAAAGCACCCTGTATTGGATTACAAAACATTTCTCGAAACGTGTCTTTTGAGTGTTTTAAAGTTTCTAACGTACCAAAACGCTAAAAAGTATGAAGACACAATTAATGGAGAAACAGAATAACATTACTAAAAAATGTATATTTTGAGTATTTTTTAGCTTGTTAGCTTCAGAAACGGCAAAATGCAATGAAAGTACCGTATATGGAGAAACGAAATGATATTACCAGAAACGTGTGTGATGAGTGTTTTTTTTTATTTATTTATTTATTTATTTTTTTTTTAGATTATTATGTACCAAATTCCTCAATCATTTGAATGCACTCTCTTTGGAGAAACAGAACTACATTACCAAAAACGTGTGTTTTCAAGTGTTTTCACATTGGTAGATACCAAAACGGCAAAATGCATGTAAACCACTTTATATGGGGAAACCAACTGATTATACTAGAAACCTGCCTTTTTCAGTGTTTTTCAGCGTTTTAGGAACCAAAACAGTAAAAAGCAAGGAAAGCACCCTATATTGGAATATAAAACAAAGTTACCAAAAAACTTGTTTCTTTGAGTGTTTTTTTATCTTTTTTTTTTTTTTTTATGTAGGAAGGACACTGGCCAAGGGCAACAAAAATCTTACGAACCAAAACGCTAAAACATATATGAAACATACTTTATGGAGAAACACAATAACATTATCAAAAACGTGTATTTTCAGTATTTTAAGATTGTTACGTACAAAACACCAAAATGAATGCAAAGTACCCTAGGTACTTTGCATTCACTTTGCAGGTAAGAAACTCAAAACACTCAAAATAGTTATTCTGCTTCTCCATGTGTTTTAGCTTTTTGGTACATACGTAGATCCAGAACACTCAAAAGACACGTTTTTTTTTTTTTTTTTTGTAAAGTTATTTTGTTTCCCCCATATAGGGAGCTTTCCATGTGTGTTTTTTTTTTTTTTTTTGTGCCCAACACGCTCATAAATACTCAAAAGAAACATTTCTGGAAGTGTTATTTCTTCTTCCATATGCTTTGCCTGAATTTTGATTTAGTATCTTACAATGTAAAATGCACTCAAAATTCACGTTTTTGTTAATATTGTTTTTGTTTCTATCTATAGAGTGCTATTCATGACTTTTACCGTTTTGGTACCTATGAAATTTAAATGCAGTCACAATATGCGTTTCTCGTTATGTCTTTTCATTTCCCATATATGGTACTTTGCATTAATTTTGACGTTTATCTACGGAAGAAGCTCAAAAACACTAAAAATTGCTTATTTTTCAGAATGTTATTCTTTTCTCCATAAAAGATATTTTGCATGTTATTTAGCTTTTTGGTATGTAAGAAACTTAAAAACTCTCAAAAGTAAAAATTTTCGTAATATTGTTTTCTTTTCCAGTATAGAGTGATTTCCATTCTTTTTATCGTTTTGCTGCCTAACACGCTCATAAACACACAAAAGACACTTTTCTTTAAATATCATTTTATTTCTCTATGTATGGTACTTTGCTCGCATTTTGGCGTTTACGTACTTAACAATGTGAAATACACTCATCGTGCACAGTTTAGGTAATGTTACTCTGTTTCTCAATATAAAGTGTTACTCATGTGTTTTGGTACCTAAAAAGCTGAAAACTAATAATACACGTCTCTGTAAATGTCTTTTTGGTCTTTATGTACGTACCAAGCTCAAAGACACTCAAAATATCATGCTTTTCCGTGCAACTTGCAGTTTTGGCACATTCAAAACAAAAGGTTCAAAACACTCAAAAGTCAAGTTTTTCGTAATGTTGTTTTGTATTCCAATATAGGGTGAATTCTATGCTTTTTAGCGATTTTGTGCCTAACACGTAAAAAATTAATAAATAAATACATGTTTCTGGTCATGTCGTTTCGTTTCCCCATATAGAGTACTTTTCATGTATTTTGGCGTTTTTTCTACGTAACAAGCTCAAAAAAAAAAAATAAAATAAAATATTTGTTTTTAGTAATGTTATTGTGTTTCTCCGTAATGGGTGTTTTGCATGCGTTTTTGAGTTTTTATACATACCAAAACGCTCAAAACACACTTTTCTGAAAATCTCGTTTCTTTTCCCAATATAATGTGTTTGGCATGCACTTTAGCGTTTTGGTACCTAATAATATGAAATACACTCAAAGTACACGGTTTTTTTATAATGTTGTTCTCTTTCTCTATATAGAGTGCTATTCATTCATTCATTCGTTTCTAAAAATGTTTTTCGTTTCCACATATAAGGTACTTTGCCTGCATTTTGCCGTTTTTTCTGCATAACAAGCTCAAACACTCTCAAAACACTTGTTATTCTGTTTCTCCATGTTTTGTATGTGTTTTACCATGTTGATAGGTAACAAATTAAAATAAAAAATAAAAAGACATTTTTCGTAATTTTTCTTTTCCAATATAGATTCATTTCCATTTTTTTTTTTTCTTTTTTACCGTTTTGGTGCCTACCACGCTCAAAACACTCGAAAGACATGTTTCTCTTAATGTCATTTCGTTTCGCTATATAGCAGGTTTGCATGCATTTTGGCGTTTTGGTACCTCATAATGTGGAATACACTCAACATACATATTTCTGGTAATATTCTATTTCTCTAAATAGAGTGTTATTCTTGCATTTTAGCTTATGGTACCTAATAAGCTAAAAAAAAAAAAAAAAACTCATAACACACGTATCATGTTTTTTCGTTTCCCCATATAGAATACTTTGCATGTACGTAACAAGTTAAAAAAAAAACGCTCAAAATGTATTTTTTCTTTTTTTTCTTTTTTTTTTTCTTGACTTTTACTGTTTATCCATAAAAGTTTTTTTTTTTGCCTACGTTTCAGCGTTTTGGTACGTTAGTAGTTCAAAAACACTGAAACAACACTTTTTTTTTTTTTTACAAAAAGCATAGAAAGTACCCTAATGCAGAAAGTAAACGATGTTACAATAAAGGTGCATTATAAGTGTTCCTGAGCTTCTTAAGTATCAATACCCTAAAACGCGTGAATAAAACTTTATGCGGAGAAAAAGGACAATACCAAAAACGTCTGTTTTGAGCGGGTTTTTACATTGTTAATTACCGAAACGCCAAAATGCATGCAAAGCATCCTATATAGGGAAAGGAAAGGACATTACGATAAACGTGTATTAAGAGTGTTTTTGAGATTCTTAGGCACCGAAACTCTAAAACGTGTGAACTCTATATGAAGAAGCAGAACAACATTACTAAATACCTTTATTTAGATTTTTTTTTTTTTATTAGTTTCCATAACGCCAAAATGCATGCAAAGCACTCTATATGGTGAAACGAAATTATATGACCAAAAACATATCGTTTAAGTGTTTTTGAGCGTTAGGCACCAAAACGTTATAAAACATGGAAGCCATCTTATATGAGAATACAAAACAACATTACCGAAAATGTCTCTTTGGATGTTTTTTTTTTTTTTTTTTTTTTTTTTTTTAGATTTTTAAGTACCAAAATGCTAAAACTCGTGAATAACATTTAATATGGAGAAACAGAACCACATTACGAAAAACATGTTTTTTTGAGTGTTTTTCATCTTGTTAGGTAACAAAACGCCAAAATGCATTCAAAGCACTCTGTATAGGGAAATGAAATGGCATTACCAGAAACGTTTTTTTTTTTCTTAGAGTGTTATGCATCAAAACGTTAAAAACAATGGAAAGCACCCTATATGGGAACACGAATCAACATTAACAAAAACGTGTCTTTATGTGTGTTTCTAAGCTTTTCCCATAGCAAAACGCTCAAACGTATGTAAAACACGCTTTATGGATAAATGGAATAATATTACTGAAATCGGTGTGCTTGAGTGTCTTTTTTTAATCTTCTTACGTAGAAAAACGCCACAATGCATGCAAAATACTTTATACTGGGAGACGAAACGATATTACCAGAAACATGTATAATGAGTGCTTCTGAGCTTAGGTACAAAAACGCAAAATTGCGTGAATAGCATACTATATACAAAACATTACAAAAAAATGTAGATTTTTTTTTTTTTTTTTTTTTTGCATTATTTGGTACAAAAATGCTAACATTCAATGCAAAGCACTCTATATAGGGAAACTAAACAACATTACCAGAAAGCTGTCTTTTTAGTGTTTCTGAGCTTGTTACTTACATAAATGACAAAATGCTTGCAAAGAACCCTATATAGGAAAAATAACTGATAAGAAACGTGTATTAAAAGTATTTCTTAGCTACTTAGGTAACAAAACGCTAAAACGCTTGTATAACATTTAAGAGGGAGAAAGTGAACATTACCAAAAACTTTTTTTTTTCACATTGTTAGGTAACAAAACGCCAAAATGCATGCAAAGTACCCTAATACGGAAAACAAAAGAACATTAAGAGAAATGTATATTATGAGTGTTTTTGAGCTTTTTAGGTCCCTAAACGCTAAAACGCATGAATAGCACTTTATTTGGAGAAACGGAACACCATCACCAATGACGTTTATTTTTTTATTTATTTATTTTATTTATTTATTTTCTTTATTTTTTTATTATTTTTTTTTTTTTTTTTTGTCCACATTGTTAGATACAAAAAAGCCTAAATGCATCCAAAGCCCTCTATAAGGGGAAACAAAATTACTTTACCAGAAACGTGTCTTTTATGTGTTTTGAGCGTGTTAGGGACGAAAACGCTAAAAAAAAAAAAAAAAATGCATATAAAGCACCCTATACTGGAATACAAAAGAACATTAACAAAATGTGTCTATTGAGTGTTTTTGAGCTTCTTACGTACCAAAACGCTAAAACACATCAAAACACCGTTTATGGAGAAAAAGAATAACATCAGCAAAAATATGTTTTGAGTATTTTTGAGCCTGCTAGGTAGAGAAACATGGAAATGCATGCAAATTGCCCTATATGATAAAATTAACGATATTCTCAAAAAGGTATATTATGAGTGTTTTTGAGATTCTTATGTACCAAAAGTAAAAAAAAAAAAAAAACGCGTGAATAGCATTCTATATGGAGACATAAAACATTACCAACAACGTGTATTTTAAGTAATTTTTCACATTGTTAGGTACCAAAACCTCAACGTGCAGAGCACTGTATGTATGGAAACGAAAGGACATTGTCAGAGACGTGTCTTTTCAGTGTTTTTAGACGTTTTAGACACCAAAACGCTAAAACCATCCTATATATTGGAATACAAAAACAATATTACCAAAAAATTGTCCTTTGGGTATTTAGGAGCTTCTTACGTATCAAAATGCTAAAAGTGCAAAACACCCTTTATGGAGAAACGCAACAACGTTAAAATAAAAAAAATGTGTATTTTGAGTATTTTAAGTTAGGTACAAAAAAACGGCAAAAGGCATGCAAATTATCCTATAAGATGAAACAAAATTGCATTATCAGAAACGGATATTATGAGTGATTTGAGATTCTTATATACCAAAAGCCTTAAACGCGTGAATCGCACTCTATCTGGAGAAACAGAACAACATTACCAAAAAACGTATTCTTTGAGAGTTTTTCACATTCTTAGGGAATAAAACGCTAATATGAATGCAAAGCTCTTTATATGGAGAAAGGAAACGTCATTACTAGAAACGTGCCTTTTCAGTGTTTTTCAGCGTTTTGGGTACCAAAACGCTAAACGCATGGAAAGCTTCCTTTATTGGAACACAAAACATTAGGAAAAACGTGTTTTTTTTTTTTTTGTGTGTGTGTGTTTTTTGAGCTTCTTACGTACCAAATTAATAAAACGCATGCAAAACACGATTTATGGAGAAATAGAATAACATTACTAAAAATATGTATTTTTTTAAATTATTTTTGAACTTTTTAGGTGCAGAAACGGGAAAATACATGCAAGGTGCCCTATATGGTGAAACAAGACCATATTATCAGAAAAGTGTATGATTAGCGTTTTTTTTTTTTTATGTACTTGAACGCTTAAACACGTGAATCGCAAAAAACAAAACAACATTATCAAAATCATGTGTTTTTAGGGTTTCTCAAATTCTTAGGAACCAAACTCCAAAAGTGCTTCCAAAGCACTTCATATGGGGAAACGAAACGAATGTACCAGAAACTTGCCTTTTCACTGTTTTCAGAGTTTTAGGAACCAAAACGCAAAACATCATTATCAAAAACGTGTTTTCTAAGTGTTTTTAAGCTTACAATTTGCAAAAAAGCCAAAATACATCCAAAATACCCTATATGGCAGAGGAAACGACATTACCAAATACGACTATGATGAGTTTTTTTTTTTTTTTTTTTTTTTTGAGATTCTTATGTACCAAAACGCTAAAACACGTGAATCGCACTTCATATGGGGAAATAGAACAACATTAACAAAAATGTGTGTTTTTATTGCTTTTCATACTGTTAGGTATCGAAAAGCCATAAAGCATGCAAAACACTTCATATGGGGAAACGAAACGAAATAACCAGAAACAGTTCTTTTCATTTTTTTTTTTTCTTTTTCAGCGTTTAAAAACGCTAAAATCCATGGAAATTTTAATATAAAACAACATTACCAAAAAACGTGTCTATTGAGTGTTTTTGAGGTTCTTACGAACCAAACCTCTGAAACTCATGGAAAACACCCTTTATGAAGAAAAAGAATAACGCTACCAAAAACGTTTGTTTTTCATTTTTTTTGAGCTTATAACGTAAAAAGAAAACGCCGAAAAGATGGAAAGTACCCTATATGGAAAAGGAAACAATATTACAAGAAACGCCTCATATGTACCAAAACGCTAAAACAAGTGAATAACACTTTATATGGAGAAAGAGAACTACATTGCCAAAAACGTCGGTTTTGATTTTTTTTTTTTTCATTGTTAAGTACCAAAACGACAAAATGCATGTAAAGCACCTTATATGGGGAAACGAAAAAACATTACGAGAAACGTGTTTTGAGTGTTTTTTGACCTTATATAGGAAAACTCTAAAACACGTGAATATCACTCTACACGGAGAAACAGAACATTGTTAACAATAACGTTTATTTTCAGAGTTTTTCATATTGATAGATACTAAAATGCCAAAATGCATGCAAAGCACTCTATATGGGGAAACGATACATACTTACCAGAAACGTGTCTTTTAAGTGTTTTCAAGCGTTTTAGTTACCAAAAGGCTAAAAATCATGTGAAAAAATATATATTACCAGAAACGTGTAATATTATCGTTTTTGAGCTTCTTAGGTAACAAAACTCTACATAAAGAGACAGAACATCACTAAAAACTTGTATTTTGAGTGTTTCGTTATTTAGTATAAAACACCAAAATACATGCAAAATATATAGGGAAACGAAAAAAACATTACCAGAAACTTGTCTTTTTGAGTGTTTTTCAAAGTGTTACGCACAAAAACGCTAAAAATTATGGAAAGCACACTATATTGATATACAAAACAACATCACGAAAAACATGTCTTTTGAGTGAGCTTAATTACCAAGACGCTAAAACGCACGCATATTGTATATCAATATAGTGTGCTTTCTATAATTTTTAGCGTTTTTGTGCCAAACACGCTCAAAAACACTCAAAAGACAAGTTTCTGGTAATGTTTTTTCGTTTCCCTATATATTTTGCATGTATTTTGGTGTTTTATACTAAATAACGAAACACTCAAAATACAAGTTTTTAGTGATGTTCTGTCTCTTTATGTAGAGTAATACCCTACATAGGTAAACAAAATAACATCAGCAAAAATATAAGTTTTCAGTATTTCTGAGCTTGTTAGTTATAAAAACGACAAAATGCACGCAAATTACCCTTTATGATGAAATAAACTATATTACCAGAAACGTGAATTATGATCGTTTTTGAGCTTCTTCGGAAAAAAAAAACGCAAAAACGCGTGAATGCACTATATGCTCAAACAGAAATCACTAAAAACGTGTATTTTAGGTGTTTTTTTTTCACATATTTGGTACTAAAACACTAAAATGCATGAAAAAGCACTTGATATGAGGAAACGAAACGACATTTCAAGAAAGGTGCCTTTTGGGTCTTTTTCAGGGTGTAAGTCACCAAAATTATTTTATTTTATTTTTTTTTTTTTTTACAAAGAAAAACATGTCTTGAGTGTTTTTAAGCCTCTTCCATACCAAAACGCTGTAACGCATTCAAAACACCTTTTATGGACAAACAGAACAAAATTACCAAAACCATGGATTATTATTTTTTTTTTTTTAGCTTCTTACGCACAAAATCCCAATAAGTATGCTAATACTTACGAAAGGAAACGATATTACCACAAACGAGTATAATGAGAGTTTTTGAGTTTCTTAGGTACCAAAACACTAAAACACGTGAAAACACTTTATATGGAGAAACTTTACCAAAAACGTGTGTTTTAAGTGATTTTGAGCGTGTTAGGTACATAAACGCTAAAGGTCATGAGAAATAAAAAGATATTTTCAGAAACTTTTTTATTGTTTTTTTATCTTATTAGGTAACAAAGTGCAAAAACGCGTGAATACCACTTTACATAGAAAAACAGAATAATATTACCAAAAACGCGTTTTTTGAGTATGGTTTTTTTTCAGCTTCCTACGTATCAAAACGATAAATCGCATAAAAAAACGCAATGGAGAAACAGAATAATAGAATAATACTACAAAAATGTAAATTTTTAGTATTTTTCAGCTTGTTAGGAACAAAACCAAGAAAATGGATACAAAATAGCTGATATGGTGAAACAAAACGTAATTATCAGAAACGTGTATTATGTGTGCTATTGACCTTAGGGGAACAAAACTCTGAAACAGGTGAATAGCCCTCTATATGTAGAGACAATAACATTATCAAAAACGTGTTTTGGGTGTTTGTTAGGTACAGAAACGAAAAAAAACATGCAAAGCACTTTCTAATGGGAAAAAGAAACA
The DNA here is from genome assembly GCF_035594125.1 of Scylla paramamosain. Taxonomy (NCBI): domain Eukaryota; kingdom Metazoa; phylum Arthropoda; class Malacostraca; order Decapoda; family Portunidae; genus Scylla; species Scylla paramamosain. The sequence goes on from NC_087165.1 coordinate 1,289,003, forward strand.
CTATTAGAAACGTATCTTTTCTTTGTTTTTCATAGTTTTAATCCTCAAAACGCTAAAAATCATGGAAACCACTTTATATGGGAATACAAAACATTATGAAGAATGAGTTTTTTTTTTTTTTATTGTGCGTTTCTAAGCTTCTTCAGTATCAAAACGTTAAAACGCATGAAAAAACATTCTTTATGAACAAGCATAATAACATTACCAAAACCGTGGATTTTGAATGTACTTGACTTCATTTTGTATAAAAACGACAAAATGTATGCAAAATACCCCATATTGTGAAATGATTATTATTATACGTTTTGGTACCTAACAGGGTCAAAAACACTCAAAAGACATGTTTATAGTAATGTCGTTTCGTTTCTCCATATAGAGTGCTGTACATACATTTTGGCACTTTGGTTCCTTACAATGTGAAAAACATTGTAAAAAACGTTTTTAATGTTTTGTTCCTCCATATAGTGTGCTATTGACGCATTTTAGAATTTTGGTACTTAAGAAGCTCAAAAACAATCACAATACACGTTTCTTGTAATGTTCTTTCGTAATGTTCTATTCAAGCATTTTGGCGTTTTGGTAACTTAGAAGCTAAAAAAAAAAAACAACTTATGATAAACGCTACTCGTAATTTCCTTTCTTTTCATTATATTGGGTGATTTGCATTCATTTTGAAGATTTGGTATCTAACGAGCTCAGACACTCATAATACTCGAGTTTTGGTCATTTTTATTTATTTTCTTTTTCAAACCACGTGCATTGCATATATTTTTTTAGTATTTGTACCTATAAAGGTGAAAACTCAAAACACGTTTTTGGTAATGTTATTCTGTTTCTCCATATAGAGTGTGTTTCACTGGTTTTATTGCTTTGGTTGCTAAAAATCTCAGAAACACTTGTAATTCACTTTCCTTGTAATAACGGTTTGTTTACCGTACAGATTACTTTACATGCATATTGGCGTTTTTGCATGTAAGAAGCTCAAACACACTGAAAATACTCGTTTTTTGGTAATGTTAATGTGTTTCTCCAAATAGGGTGTTTTGCATGCATTTTAGTGTTTTATTACGTAAGTAGTTCAAAAACACTCAAAAGACATGCTTTTTGTAATGTTTTCTTTTCGTATATAAGGTCCTTTATATGCCTTTTAGCGTTTTAGTGCATAAAATGTTTATAAACACACAAAAAGACACGTTTCTGGAAATGTCGTTTTCTTTCCCAATATAGTGTGCTTTGCATGAATTTTGCCGTTAAATCACCCAAGAATGTAAAATACTCTCAAAATGCACGTTTTTGGTGATGTTGTTCAGTTTGTCCATATAGAGTACTATTCATGAGTTTTAGCATTTTTGTATCTAGAAGCTCAAAAACACTTATAATACATATATCTGTCAATATCGATTCGTTTCCCATATAGGGTACTTTCCATTCAGTAATGTATTTTTGTACGTAACAAGATCAAAAACTCTCAAAATAGTTATTTTTAGTAAGTTATTCTGTTTACCATAAGGTGTGGTTTGTATGCTATATAGCGTTTTGGTATGTAAATAGTAAAAAAACACACTTATAAGACACGTTTTTTTAGAAAGTTGTTTTGTTTCCCCATATAGGGTGTTTTACATGCTTTTTTAGCGTTTGGATGCCTAACATGCTAAATAAGCATTCAAAAGGCACGATTATGAAAATGTGATGTCTTCTCTCCATATAGGGTGCTTTTAAAACGGGGGGGTTGTACGACCCGGATCTGAAAAAAAGTTTTTCTTTTTCTTTTTTCTTTTCTTTTCTTTTTTTTTCATTTTTCCCGCTTCTTTTGAAATATGCAACATTTTCATGAGAATAAAAATATTTCCCTAATGTAATGAGGTCTTCCATCATTAAATTCAACGGTATCACCCGCCGCGAAACATGTATGATATTTTTTTTTCCCTTTTTTTCCCACACACACACTCACACACACACACACACACACACCCACACACACACATGCACACACACACACATACAGACACACACACACACACACACACACACACACACACACACACACACACACATATATATATATATATATATATATATATATATATATATATATATATATATATATATATATATATATATATATATATATATATATATATATATATATATATATATATATATATATATATATATATATATATATATATATATATATATATATATACTCGTATATATATATATATATATATATATATATATATATATATATATATATATATATTCTCTCTGCGTATAACATTAGAGGACCGGACATTTTTGGTCTAACTGTATTTCTTGGACTTATATACGAAAAAAAAAAAATAATAATAATTTTTTTTTCATAAATCCAGCAAATAATCAATGTATCTGCATCAGATGTCTTTTGCATTAATAATTTATTTATTTTAAACAGTGAAACACTAGTTTTTACTTAGAAATATGACGAAATATGACAATTATTTTCTCAAAAGCTCAAAAACATACAAGTAATTTTTTTCGATATAGTCATTCTGTTTTTCCACAAGGGGTGTTTTGCATGCTATTTAGCATTTTGGTACATAAGAAGCTTAAAAACACTCAAAAGACAAGCTTTTCGTAATGTTTTTTTTTTTTTTTTTTCATTTCCATATAGGGTGATTTCCATTCTTTTTAGTGTTTTGGTGCCTAACAGGCTCATAAACGCCCAAAAGACAAATTTCTGGAAATATTTTTTTCATTTCTCCATGCATGCTGTGCTTGCATTTTGGCGTTTAAGTACCTAAGAATGTAAAAATATACTCAAAATACACGTTTTTGGAAATGTTCCTATATTTCTCTATATATGTGTTTTAGCATTTTGGTACCTAATAAGCTCAAAAAATAATCATAATACACGTCTCTGTTAATGTTCTTTCGTTTCCCCATATAAGGAAATGCTTTGCCTGCATTTTGGCGTTTATGTACGTAACAAGCTCAAAAAACACTCAAAATACTTGATTTTTGTAATGTTATCATGCTTCTCGATAATGAGTGTTTTTCATCCGTTTTAGCGTTTTTGACGTTAATAAGTTCAAAAACACTCAAATGACACGTTTTTCGTAATGTTGTTTTCTTTTCCCATATAGGATGATTTTCATGCTTTTTATCGTTTTGGTGACTAGGATGCTCAAAAACGCTCAAAAAACATGATTCTGGTAATGTCGTTTCGTCTCCCCATATAGGTGGCTTTCCATACGTTTTGGCGTTTTTGTACCTAGTAATGTTAAAAAAAAAAAAACACAAAATACACGTTTTTGGTAATTTTATTGTTTCTCGATATAGAGTACTATTCATGTGTTTTAGCATTTTGGTATCTAAGAAGTTCAAAAACTCTTATAATATATAGTTCTCGTAATGTCTTTTCTTTTCCTCATATAGAGTATTTTCCATACATTTTGGTAAAGTTATATTGTTTCCTCATTAAGGACTTTTTGCACACATTTCAGCATTTTGGTACATAAGTAGCTAAAAAAAAAAAAAAACACAGTAAGGAGACGTTTTTAGTTTTTTTTTTTTTTTTCCCAAACGATCTTAAACAAGTTTCATGAAATTTCGTTTCCTCTCCTCATATAGGGCTCTTTACATGCATTTTGGGGTTTTGGTACCTAACAATGTGAAATACACTCGAAATTAACTTTTTTGGTAATGTTTTCCTGTTTCTCCATATACAATTCTATTTGTGCCATTCAGTGATTTGGTACCTAAGAAGCTCAGAAACACTCATAAAATACATTTCTCTTGATGTCTTTTTGTTTTACCATATAGGATACTTTTCATGCATTTTGGTGTTTTGCTACGTAACAAGGTAAAAAAACAATAAAAAAAAATTTAGTGATATTATTCTGTTTCTCCATTAAAATGTTTTGCATGCGTTTAACTTTTTTTGTATGTAAGCTTAAAAACATTCAAAAGCCACGTTTTTTGTAATGTTGTTTTGTATTTCCATATGCTTTTAATGATTTCCATGCTTTTTAGCGTTTTGATGCCTAACACGTTCAAACACATTCAACACATTTTTGGTAAAGTTGTTCTCTATCTCAGTATAGAGTATTTTTCATGCTTTTAGGGTTTTGATACTTAAGAAGTTCAAAAATTCTCAAGATACTCGTTTATTGTATTTTTTTTTTCCCCTTTCCCCATATAGTTTACTTTCCATGCATTTTGGCGCTTTTCTACGGAACAATATCAAAAAAACACTTAAAAACTTTGTTTTTTCTTCATAAAGGGTGTTTTGCATGCGTTTTTCCCTTTTTGTACGTAGGTAACTCAAAAACACTGAAAAGAGATTTTTTTTGGTAATGTTCTCTTTTCCCATATCAAGTTCTTCCCTTGCGTTTTTTTTTCATCAGTGTTTTGCTGCCTAACACGTTCATAAAATCTGAAAAGACTCGTTTTTTTTTTATCTTCTTTCCTTACCCCATATAGAGTGATTTGCATACATTTTGACGTTTTAATACCTAAACATATGAAATGCACTCAAAATACACGTTTTTGGTGTTCATGCTTTTTTTAAGTTTTAGTACCTAAGAAGCTCGAAAAATCTAAGAATACACGTTTCTCGTAATGTCTTTTCGTTTCCTCTTATACAATAATTTCCGTGCATTTTATCGTTTTTGTACATAAGAAGCTAAAAAAACATTCAAAATACTTGTTTTTGGAAATTTTATTGCGTTTCTCCATAAAAGGTGTTTTGCATGCATTTTAGAGTTTTGGAACGTAAGTAGCTCAAAACAAAAGACAAGTGTTTGGCAGTGTTTTCTTTTCCCATACAGGATGCTTTAGATGATTTTTATCGTTTTGCTGCTGAAACGTTTAAAAAACATTGAAAAGTCACGTTTTTACAAATATCGTTTTCCTTCCCGATATAGAGTGCTTTGCATGCATTTTGGTATTTTGGTACCTATCACTGTGAAAAACATTTGAAATTTACGTTTTTGGTAATGTTTTTCTGTTTCTCCATATATAATGCTATTCACACGTTTTAGCGTTTTGGTATCTAAGAATCGCAAAAAAAAAAAAAAACACACTTTGATAATAGCATTTTTTTCGACAGAGTGTTCTTTGCATGTATTTTGACGTTTCTGCAAATGTTTTCTTTATCCATATAGGGTGCTTTGCATACATTTTTGCTGTATAACACCTACCTATGTAAAATACACTCAAAATACAGGTTTTGTTAATATTTCTCCTTATAGAGTGCTATTCATGCGCTTTATCGTTTTAGTACCTAAGATGCTTAAAAATACTTATAGTACACGTTTCTCGTAATGTCTTTTCCTTTTTCCATATAGGGTGTTTTGCTTTTTTTTTGGCGTTTTGGCGTAACAATGTTAAAAACACTCAAAACAAATGTTTTTGGTAATGTCCTCTTTCTTCATATAAAGTGCTATTCACTCGTTTCAGTATTTTGGTAGCTAGATGTTTCTTGCAATACTAATTCCTTTCCCATAAAAGTTACTTTGCATGTATTTTGGCGATTTGGTTCATAACAAGCTGAAAAAAAAAAAAACACACTGAAATAAACTTTTTCCCCATAAAGGGTGTTTTCCATGTGTTTTAGAATTTTGGTTCTAAAGAATCCCCAAAAAAACATTCAAAAGACACGTTTTTTGATAATATTTTGTATTTCAGTAAAGGGTGCTTTCCATTCATTTGAGCGTTTTGCTTCCTAAACCCCTGAAAACACTGAATTTTTTTTTTCTTAATTCGTTTTGTTTCCATACATTTTGACGTTTTGGTATCTAACAAAGTGAAAAACACCAAAAGACACATTTTTGGTAATGTTGTTTTGTTTGTACACACACACACACACACACACACACATAATATATATATATATATATATATATATATATATATATATATATATATATATATATATATATATATATATATATATATATATATATATATATATATATATATATATATATATATATATATATATATATATATATATATATATATATATATAGTGCGATTCACGCGGATTATCGTTTTGGTACATAAGAATTACAAAAAAAAGAACACTCATTATACACATTTCTGGTAAAATAGTTTTGTTTCACAATATAGGGTTCTCTGAATGCTTTTTTGCTGTTTCTGCACCTAACAAGCCCAAAAATACTCAAAATACACATTTTTAGTAATGTTATTCTGTTTCTTAATATAGCATACGTTTTAGCGTTTTGGTAAGTAGCTCAAAAATACTCAAAAGACACGATATTGGCAATGTTGTTTTGTATTCCAATACATGGTGCTTTACATGCATTTTACCACCGTTTTGCTGCTGAAACGTTTAAAAAACATTGAAAAGTCACGTTTTTACAAATATCGTTTTCCTTCCCGATATAGAGTGCTTTGCATGCATTTTGGTATTTTGGTACCTATCACTGTGAAAAACATTTGAAATTTACGTTTTTGGTAATGTTTTTCTGTTTCTCCATATAAAATGCTATTCACACGTTTTAGCGTTTTGGTATCTAAGAATCTCAAAAAAAAAAAAAAACACTTTGATAATAGCATTTTTTCGACAGAGTGTTCTTTGCATGTATTTTGACGTTTCTCTACCTAAGTCAAAAATACTCAAAATAAAAATTTTTGTTAATGTTATTTTGTTTCTCCATAAAATGGAGAAACACTTATTATACAAATTTCTCAATGTCATTTCGTTTCCCCCACATCAAGTGGATATGGATTTTGGCGATTTCGTACCTAACAAGTTCAAACACACTTACAATACGCGTTTTTGGTTCCATTGTTCTCTTTCTTCAAATCATATTCTTTGGATGCATATTGTCGATTTCGTACCGAAGGTGAAAAACACATAAAACGCACGCTTTGGGTAATGTAGTTTTGTCTCTCCATATAAAGTGTTTTTCACACGTTTTGCTGTTTTGCTATCTAAAAAGTAAGAAAAAAAAAAAGAAATACTCATTATATACGTTTCTAGTAACATTTTTTCATTTCACAATATGGGGTATTTTGCATACATTTTGTCGTTTTTGTACAAAATGAAGTCAAGTACATTCAAAATCCACGGTTTTGGTAATGTTATTATGCTTGTTCATAAAGAATGTTTTTTCATGCGTTTTAACGTTTTGATACTGAAGAAGCTCAGAAACGCACAATAAAAAAAAAAAAAAACTCATTCTTCATAATGTTTTGTATTCCCATATAAAGTGGTTTCCATGATTTTTAGCGTTTTGAGGATTAAAACTATGAAAAACAAAGAAAAGATACGTTTCTAATAGTGTTTCTTTTTCCCATTAGAAAGTGCTTTGCATGTTTTTTTTTCGTTTCTGTACCTAACAAACACCCAAAACACGTTTTTGATAATGTTATTGTCTCTACATATAGAGGGCTATTCACCTGTTTCAGAGTTTTGTTCCCCTAAGGTCAATAGCACACATAATACACGTTTCTGATAATTACGTTTTGTTTCACCATATCAGCTATTTTGTATCCATTTTCTTGGTTTTGTTCCTAACAAGCTGAAAAATACTAAAAATTTACATTTTTGTAGTATTATTCTGTTATTCTGTTTCTCCATTGCGTTTTTTTATGCGATTTATCGTTTTGATACGTAGGAAGCTGAAAAAAAACCATACTCAAAAAACGCGTTTTTGGTAATATTATTCTGTTTTTCTATGTAAAGTGGTATTCACGCGTTTTTGCACTTTGTTACCTAATAAGATAAAAAAAACAATAAAAAAGTTTCTGAAAATATCTTTTTATTTCTCATGACCTTTAGCGTTTATGTACCTAACACGCTCAAAATCACTTAAAACACACGTTTTTGGTAAAGTTTCTCCATATAAAGTGTTTTCACGTGTTTTAGTGTTTTGGTACCTAAGAAACTCAAAAACTCTCATTATACTCGTTTGTGGTAATATCGTTTCCTTTCGTAAGTATTAGCATACTTATTGGGATTTTGTGCGTAAGAAGCTAAAAAAAAAAAATAATCCATGGTTTTGGTAATTTTGTTCTGTTTGTTCATAAAAGGTGTTTTGAATGCGTTACAGCGTTTTGGTATGGAAGAGGCTTAAAAACACTCAAGACATGTTTTTCTTTGTAAAAAAAAAAAAATAAAATAAAATAATTTTGGTGACTTACACCCTGAAAAAGACCCAAAAGGCACCTTTCTTGAAATGTCGTTTCGTTTCCTCATATCAAGTGCTTTTTCATGCATTTTAGTGTTTTAGTACCAAATATGTGAAAAAAAAACACCTAAAATACACGTTTTTAGTGATTTCTGTTTGAGCATATAGTGCATTCACGCGTTTTTGCGTTTTTTTTTTTCCGAAGAAGCTCAAAAACGATCATAATTCACGTTTCTGGTAATATAGTTTATTTCATCATAAAGGGTAATTTGCGTGCATTTTGTCGTTTTTATAACTAACAAGCTCAGAAATACTGAAAACTTATATTTTTGCTGATGTTATTTTGTTTACCTATGTAGGGTATTACTCTACATAAAGAGACAGAACATCACTAAAAACTTGTATTTTGAGTGTTTCGTTATTTAGTATAAAACACCAAAATACATGCAAAATATATAGGGAAACGAAAAAACATTACCAGAAACTTGTCTTTTGAGTGTTTTTGAGCGTGTTTGGCACAAAAACGCTAAAAATTATAGAAAGCACACTATATTGATATACAATATGCGTGCGTTTTAGCGTCTTGGTAATTAAGCTCACTCAAAAGACATGTTTTTCGTGATGTTGTTTTGTATATCAATATAGTGTGCTTTCCATAATTTTTAGCGTTTTTGTGCGTAACACTTTGAAAAACACTCAAAAAGACAAGTTTCTGGTAATGTTTTTTTCGTTTCCCTATATATTTTGCATGTATTTTGGTGTTTTATACTAAATAACGAAACACTCAAAATACAAGTTTTTAGTGATGTTCTGTCTCTTTATGTAGAGTTTTGTTACCTAAGAAGCTCAAAAACGATAATATTACACGTTTCTGGTAATATATATTTTTTCACATGATTTTTAGCCTTTTGGTAACTAAAACGCTTGAAAACACTTAAAAGACACGTTTCTGGTAAGTATGTATCGTTTCCCCATATAGAGTGCTTTGCATGCATTTTGGCATTTTAGTATCTATCAATATGAAAAACTCTGAAAATAAACGTTATTGTTAACAATGTTCTGTTTCTCCGTGTAGAGTGATATTCACGTGTTTTAGAGTTTTCCTATATAAGGTCAAAAAACACTCAAAACACGTTTCTCGTAATGTTTTTTCGTTTCCCCATATAAGGTGCTTTACATGCATTTTGTCGTTTTGGTACTTAACAATGAAAAAAAAAAAAATCAAAACCGACGTTTTTGGCAATGTAGTTCTCTTTCTCCATATAAAGTGTTATTCACTTGTTTTAGCGTTTTGGTACATATGAGGCGTTTCTTGTAATATTGTTTCCTTTTCCATATAGGGTACTTTCCATCTTTTCGGCGTTTTCTTTTTACGTTATAAGCTCAAAAAAAAATGAAAAACAAACGTTTTTGGTAGCGTTATTCTTTTTCTTCATAAAGGGTGTTTTCCATGAGTTTCAGAGGTTTGGTTCGTAAGAACCTCAAAAACACTCAATAGACACGTTTTTTGGTAATGTTGTTTTATATTAAAATTTCCATGGATTTTAGCGTTTTTAAACGCTGAAAAAGAAAACAAAAATGAAAAGAACTGTTTCTGGTTATTTCGTTTCGTTTCCCCATATGAAGTGTTTTGCATGCTTTATGGCTTTTCGATACCTAACAGTATGAAAAGCAATAAAAACACACATTTTTGTTAATGTTGTTCTATTTCCCCATATGAAGTGCGATTCACGTGTTTTAGCGTTTTGGTACATAAGAATCTCAAAAAAAAAATAAAAAAATACTCATCATAGTCGTATTTGGTAATGTCGTTTCCTCTGCCATATAGGGTATTTTGGATGTATTTTGGCTTTTTTGCAAATTGTAAGCTTAAAAACACTTAGAAAACACGTTTTTGATAATGATGTTTTGCGTTTTGGTTCCTAAAACTCTGAAAACAGTGAAAAGGCAAGTTTCTGGTACATTCGTTTCGTTTCCCCATATGAAGTGCTTTGGAAGCACTTTTGGAGTTTGGTTCCTAAGAATTTGAGAAACCCTAAAAACACATGATTTTGATAATGTTGTTTTGTTTTTTGCGATTCACGTGTTTAAGCGTTCAAGTACATATAAAAAAAAAACGCTAATCATACACTTTTCTGATAATATCGTCTTGTTTCACCATATAGGGCACCTTGCATGTATTTTCCCGTTTCTGCACCTAAAAAGTTCAAAAATAATTTTAAAAAAATACATATTTTTAGTAATGTTATTCTATTTCTCCATAAATCGTGTTTTGCATGCGTTTTATTAATTTGGTACGTAAGAAGCTCAAAAAACACACACAAAAAAAAAAAAACACGTTTTTCCTAATGTTTTGTGTTCCAATAAAGGAAGCTTTCCATGCGTTTAGCGTTTTGGTACCCAAAACGCTGAAAAACACTGAAAAGGCACGTTTCTAGTAATGACGTTTCCTTTCTCCATATAAAGAGCTTTGCATTCATATTAGCGTTTTATTCCCTAAGAATGTGAAAAACTCTCAAAGAATACGTTTTTTGGTAATGTTGTTCTGTTTCTCCAGATAGAGTGCGATTCACGCGTTTAAGGCTTTTGGTATATAAGAATCTCAAATCACTCATAATATCCGTTTCTGATAATGCAATTTTGTTTCATCTTATAGGATAATTTGCATGCCTTTTGCCGTTTTTTTGTACCTAACTTAAAATACTCAAAATACACATTTTTTTTTATTTTAACGTTGTTGCGTTTCTCCATAAAGGGTGTTTTGCACTTTTAGCATTTTGATACGTAAGAAGCTCCTAAATACCCAAAGGACAATTTTTTGGTAATATTGTTTTTGTATTCCAATATATAGGATGGTTTTAGCGTTTTGGTGTCTAAAACGTCTAAAAACACTGAAAAGACACGTCTCTGACAATGTCGTTTCGTTTCCATACATACAGTGCTCTGCATGTTGAGGTTTTGGTACCTAACAATGTGAAAAATTACTTAAAATACACGTTGTTGGTAATGTTTTATGTCTCCATATAGAATGCTATTCACGCGTTTTTTTTTTTTTTTTACTTTTGGTACATAAGAATCTCAAAAACACTCATAATATACCTTTTTGAGAATATCGTTAATTTTATCATATAGGGCAATTTGCATGCATTTCCATGTTTCTCTACCTAGCAGGCTCAAAAATACTCAAAACATATTTTTGCTGATGTTATTCTTTTTCTCCATAAACGGTGTTTTGATGTGTTTTAGCGTTTTGGTACGTAAGAAGCTCAAAAACACTCAATAGACACATTTTGTTAATGTTCTTTTGTATTCCAGTATAGGGTGCTTTATATGCATTTTTTTTTTTTTTTTTTAGCGTTTTCGTCCCTAACACGCTCAAAACACATAAAAGACACGTTTCTGGTAAAGTAATTTTGTTTCCCCTTATAGAGGGCTTTGGATGCATTTAGGCTTTTTTGTATCTAACAATGTGGACAAAAAAAAAAATAAATAAATAATAAAAAAATAAAGAAAATAAATAAATAAAATAAATAAATAAAAAAATAAACGTCTTTGGTGATGGTGTTCCGTTTCTCCAAATAAAGTGCTATTCATGCGTTTTAGCGTTTAGGGACCTAAAAAGCTCAAAAACACTCATAATATACATTTCTCTTAATGTTCTTTTGTTTTCCGTATTAGGGTACTTTGCATGCATTTTGGCGTTTTGTTACCTAACAATGTGAAAAAAAAAAGTTTTTGGTAATGTTCACTTTCTCCCTCTTAAATGTTATACAAGCGTTTTAGCGTTTTGTTACCTAAGTAGCTAAGAAATACTTTTAATACACGTTTCTTATCAGTTATTTTTCCTATATAGGGTTCTTTGCAAGCATTTTGTCATTTATGTAAGTAACAAGCTCAGAAACACTAAAAAGACAGCTTTCTGGTAATGTTGTTTAGTTTCCCTATATAGAGTGCTTTGCATTGAATGTTAGCATTTTTGTACCAAATAATGCAAAAAAAAAAAAAAAAAAAAAAATCTACATTTTTTTGTAATGTTTTGTATATAGTATGCTATTCACGCAATTTTGCGTTTTTGTACCTAAGCTCAGAAGCACTCATTATACATGTTTCTGGTAATATCGTTTCGTCTCCCAGTATAGAGTATTTTGCATGCATTGTGGCGTTTTTCTACGTAAGAAGATTAAAAAAAGACACTCAAGCACACCGATTTCAGTAATATTATTCCATTTATCCATAAAGCGTGTTTTACATACGTTTGAGCGTTTTGCTATGGGAAAAGCTTAGAAACACACATAAAGACACGTTTTTGTTAATGTTGATTCGTGTTCCCATATAGGGTGCTTTCCATTGTTTTTAACGTTTTGATGCATAACACTCTAAGAAAAAAAAAAACGTTTCTGGTAATGCCATTTCATTTCCCTATACAGAGTGCTTTGAATGCATTTTGGCGTTTTGTTACCTAACAAGATGAAAAACACTCAAAAAAACATGTTTTTCGTAATGTGGTTCTGTTTCTCCATATTAAATGTTATTCACGAGTTTTAGCATTTTGGTACTTAAAAATCTAAAAAAAAAAAAAAAAAAAAAAAAACACTCATAATACATGTTTCTGATAATATAGTTTTGTTTCATTATATAGGGTACTTTGCAGGCATATTGAAGTTTCCTATCCCTAACAAGTCAGAAAATGCGCATAAAAAACTTTTTTGGTATTGTTATTCTTTTTCTCTATAAGAATGTTTTGCATGCGTTTTAGCATTTTGATACATAAGAAGCTCCTAAACACTCCAAAGAGACATTTTCGGTAATGTTGTTTTGTATTCTCATATAAGATGGCTTCCATGTTTTATAACGTTTTGGTGCCTAACGCTCAAAAACACTTAAACGATATGTTTTTGGTCATATAATTTCGTTTCACCATATAGAGTGCTTTGCATGCATTTTGGCGTTATGGAAACTAATAAAAAAAAAAAAAATCTAAATAAAGGTATTTAGTAATGTTGTTCTGCTTCTTCATATAGAGTTCACACGTTTTAGAGTTTCGGTGCCTAAGAATCTCAAAAACACTCTTAATACACGTTTATCGTAATGTCCTTTCCTTTCCCTATATAGGATGCTTTGCATGCATTTTGGCGTTTCGGTAATTAACAATGTAAAAACCCGCTCAAAACAGACGTTTTTGGTATTGTCCTTTTTCTCCGCATAAAGTTTTATTCACGCGTTTTAGGGTATTGATACTTAAGAAGCTCAGGAACACTTATAATGCACCTTTATTGTAACATCGTTTACTTTCTGCATTAGGGTACTTTCTATGCTTTTTGTAAAAAAAAAAAAAAGTGTTGTTTCAGTGTTTTTGAACTACTAACGTACCAAAACGCTGAAACGTAGGCAAAAAAAAAAAAACTTTTATGGATAAACAGTAAAAGTCAAGAAAAAAAAAAAGAAAAAAAAGAAAAAATACATTTTGAGCGTTTTTTTTTTTTTTAACTTGTTACGTACATGCAAAGTATTCTATATGGGGAAACGAAAAAACATGATACGTGTGTTATGAGTTTTTTTTTTTTTTTAGCTTATTAGGTACCATAAGCTAAAATGCAAGAATAACACTCTATTTAGAGAAATAGAATATTACCAGAAATATGTATGTTGAGTGTATTCCACATTATGAGGTACCAAAACGCCAAAATGCATGCAAACCTGCTATATAGCGAAACGAAATGACATTAAGAGAAACATGTCTTTCGAGTGTTTTGAGCGTGGTAGGCACCAAAACGGTAAAAAAGAAAAAAAAAATGGAAATGAATCTATATTGGAAAAGAAAAATTACGAAAAATGTCTTTTTATTTTTTATTTTAATTTGTTACCTATCAACATGGTAAAACACATACAAAACATGGAGAAACAGAATAACAAGTGTTTTGAGAGTGTTTGAGCTTGTTATGCAGAAAAAACGGCAAAATGCAGGCAAAGTACTCGTACCTTATATGTGGAAACGAAAAACATTTTTAGAAACGAATGAATGAATGAATAGCACTCTATATAGAGAAAGAGAACAACATTTTAAAAAAACCGTGTACTTTGAGTGTATTTCATATTATTAGGTACCAAAACGCTAAAGTGCATGCCAAACACATTATATTGGGAAAAGAAACGAGATTTTCAGAAAAGTGTGTTTTGAGCGTTTTGGTATGTATAAAAACTCAAAAACGCATGCAAAACACCCATTACGGAGAAACACAATAACATTACTAAAAACAAATATTTTATTTTATTTTTTTTTTTTTGAGCTTGTTACGTAGAAAAAACGCCAAAATACATGAAAAGTACTCTATATGGGGAAACGAAACGACATGACCAGAAACATGTATTTATTTATTAATTTTTTACGTGTTAGGCACAAAATCGCTAAAAAGCATAGAATTCACCCTATATTGGAATACAAAACAACATTACGAAAAACTTGACTTTTGAGTGTTTTGAACCTTTTGTTTTGAATGTGCCAAAACTGTAAGTTGCACGGAAAAGCATGATATTTTGAGTGTCTTTGAGCTTGGTACGTACATAAAGACCAAAAAGACATTTACAGAGACGTGTATTATTAATTTTCAGCTTCTTAGGTACCAAAACACATGAGTAACACTTTATATTGAGAAACAGAGTAACATTACCTAAACTGTGCACGATGAGTGTATTTCACATTGTTAAGTACGTAAACGCCAAAATGCGAGCAAAGTACCATACATAGAGAAATAAAATGATATTTAAAGAAAAGTGTCTTTTGTGTGTTTATGAGCGTGTTAGGCAGCAAAACGATAAAAAGAATGGAAATCACTCTATACTGGAAAAGAAAACAATATTACGAAAATTTTTACTTTTGAGAGTTTTTAAGTTTCTTACATACCAAAAAGCTAAATAACATGCAAAATATCTTTTATGGAGAAAAGAATAACATTCTGAAAAATAAGCAATTTTTAGTGTTTTTGAGCTTCTTCCGTAGATAAACGTCAAAATTAATGCAAAGTACCATATATGGGAAATGAAAAGACATAACGAGAAACGCATATTGTGACTGCATTTAAATTTCATAGGTACCAAAACGGTAAAAGTCATGAATAGCACTCTATAGATAGAAACAAAAACAATATTAACAAAAACGTGAATTTTGAGTGCATTTCACATTGTAAGATACTAAATCAAAATTCAGGCAAAGCATATGGAAGAAGAAATAACACTTCCAGAAATGTTTCTTTTGAGTATTTATGAGCGTGTTGGGCACAAAAAAAAAAAAAAAAAACACATGGAAAGCTCCCTATATGGGGGAAACAAAATAACTTTACAAAAAAAAAAAAAAAAAACGTGTCTTTTGAGTGTTCTGGATCTACGTATGTACCAAAAAGCTAAAACACATGGAGAAGCAGAATAACTATTTTGAGTGTTTTGAGTTTCTTACCTGCAAAGTGAATGCAAAGTACCTAGGGTACTTTGCATTCATTTTGGTGTTTTGTACGTAACAATCTTAAAATACTGAAAATACACGTTTTTGATAATGTTATTGTGTTTCTCCATAAAGTATGTTTCATATATGTTTTAGCGTTTTGGTTCGTAAGATTTTTGTTGCCCTTGGCCAGTGTCCTTCCTACATAAAAAAAAAAAAAAAAAAGATAAAAAAACACTCAAAGAAACAAGTTTTTTGGTAACTTTGTTTTATATTCCAATATAGGGTGTTTTCCTTGCTTTTTACTGTTTTGGTTCCTAAAACGCTGAAAAACACTGAAAAAGGCAGGTTTCTAGTATAATCATTTGGTTTCCCCATATAAAGTGGTTTACATGCATTTTGCCGTTTTGGTATCTACCAATGTGAAAACACTTGAAAACACACGTTTTTGGTAATGTAGTTCTGTTTCTCCAAAGAGAGTGCATTCAAATGATTGAGGAATTTGGTACATAATAATCTAAAAAAAAAAATAAAAATAAATAAATAAAAAAAAAACACTCATCACACACGTTTCTGGTAATATCATTTCGTTTCTCCATATACGGTACTTTCATTGCATTTTGCCGTTTCTGAAGCTAACAAGCTAAAAAATACTCAAAATATACATTTTTTAGTAATGTTATTCTGTTTCTCCATTAATTGTGTCTTCATACTTTTTAGCGTTTTGGTACGTTAGAAACTTTAAAACACTCAAAAGACACGTTTCGAGAAATGTTTTGTAATCCAATACAGGGTGCTTTCCATGCGTTTTAACGTTTTGGTGCAAAAACGCTGAAAAAAAAAAAAAAAAAAAAAAAAGGAAAAAGGCGTTTCTAGTAGGGTCGTTTCGTTTTCCCATATCAAGTACTTTGTATACATTTAGGCGTTTTGGTACCTAACAATGTGAAAAAAAACAGTTAAAACACATGTTTTCGATAGTGTTATTCTGTTTCTTTATATAGACTGCGATTCATGCGTTTTAGCGTTTTTGGTACTAAAGAATATATAAAAAAAATAAATAAATAAAAAAAAAAAAAACTCATAATACACGTTTCTGATAATATCATTTTGTTTCATCATATAGTGTACTTTCCATGTACTTCGCCGTTTCTGTAAGTAACAAACTCAAAAATACTCAAAATACACCTTTTTGGTAATATTATTATCTTTTTCCATAAAGGGTGTTTTTTGGATGCGTTTTATCGTTTTGATACGTAAGAAGCTCCAAAACAAGACACTTTTTTTTTTTTGGTAATATTTTTTTGTTCCAATATAGCGTACTTTTAATGCATTTTAGCATTTTGTTGCCTAAAACCCTGAAAAAAACACTGAAAACACACGTCTCTGGTAATGTCGTTTCGTTTCACCACATAGAGTTCTTTGCATGCATTTCTTTTGCATGCGTTTTAGCATTTGGTACCTAAGAATCTAAGAATCTATTTATTTATTTATTTTTTTTTTTTTTTTTAGATTACCAAAAAACTTGTTTCTTTGAGTGCTTTTTTATCTTTTTTTTTTTTTATGTAGGAAGGACACTGGCCAAGGGCAACAAAAATCTTACGAACCAAAACGATAAAACATATATGAAACATCCTTTATGGAGAAACACAATAACATTATCAAAAACGTGTATTTTCAGTGTTTTAAGATTCTTACGTACAAAACACCAAAATGAATGCAATGTACCCTATATTGGAAAGGAAATGATATTACAAGAAAAGTTTCTAAGGTACCAAAACACTAAAACGAGTAAATAACACTATGTAGAAAAAGAGAACAGCTTTTCCAAAAACATCTGTTTTAAGTGTTGTTGTTTTTTTTTACATTGTTAAGTACAAAAACGCGAAAATGCATCCAAAACACCCTATGTGGGTAAACGAAAGAATATTACGAGAAACGAATATTGTGAGTGTTTTTGACCTTCTTAGATAACAAAACTCTAAAACGCGTGAATAGCACTCTATATATTGAGAAACAGAACAATACTCTTAAAAACGTTTATTTTTTAAGTTTTCACATCGTTAAGTACCAAAACTCCAAAATGAATGCAAAGCACTCTCTATATAGGGAAACAAAACGACATTACAAGAACGTGTATAAATGAAATTTTCTGAGCTTCCTAGGTACCAAAACACTAAATTGCATGAAAAAAAAAAAACACTACATGGAGAAACAGAACACCATTTCAAAAAACGTGTTTTTGAGTGTTTTTTTTTTTCATTATTAGGTACCAAAACGCCAAAATGTATGCAAAGCAGCCTGTATTGTGAAAGAAAATTAGATTTCCAGAATCGTTTCTTTTGAGTGTTTCTAAGCGTGTTATGCACCAAAACGCTAAAAATCATGGAAAGCACCCTATATGGGAAAACAAAACAATATTACTTAAAAAGCGTCGCTTTGCTGTGTTCTGAGCTAAAACACAAACAAAACAGTCTGTATGGAAAACAGAATAAACATAAAAAAAATAAGTATTTTGAGATTTTTGAGACACGTACAAAAACGCCAAAATGAATGGAAAGTACCTATATTAGGAAACGAAAAGACATTAGCAGATACGTGTATTATGAGTGTCTTTGAGCTTCTTAGGTACCAAAACACTAAAACGCATGAATAGCATTCTTTATGGAAAAACAGAAAAAAAAATATATATATATATATATATATATATATATATATATATATATATATATATATATATATATATATATATATATATATATATATATATATATATATACATATATATATATACAAAAAACGTGTATTTTGATGCCGAGTTGCATCAAAAGCACCCTATATGGTGAAAGGAAACGACATTTCCAGTAACGTCTCTTTTGAGTGTTTATGAGCGTGTTAGGCATTAAAAAGCTAAAAAGAATGGAACGCATTCTATATAGGAAAAAGGAAACATTACAAAAAACGTTTCTTTTGAGTGTTTTGAGCTACATACATACCAAAACACTAAAATGCATGAAAAACACACTTTATGGAGAACGAGAATAACAATACTGAAATCAAGTATTTTCAGTGTTTTGAGCTTCCCACGTGGAAAAACTCCAAAATGTATTGAAAATACACTATATCAAGAAACTAAATTACGAGAAACGTGTATTACGAATGTTTTTTGAGCTTCTTGATTATCTAAACGCTAAAACATCTAAATAACACTCTATATGAAGAAACAGAACAACCTAACTAAAAACGTGTATTTTGAGTTTTTTCAAGCTTGTAGAAAAATGCAAAAATTCATGCAAAGTACTCTATATGATGAAACGAAAAGACATTACGAACAAAAAAAAAAAAATTATATTATGAGTTTTTGAGCTTCTTAAATACCAAAATGCTAAAAGGCATGAATAGCAATCTATATAAAGATACAGAACAACATTACCAAAAACGTGTATTTTGTATATTTATGAGCGTGCTAGGCAGCAAAACGATAAAAATCATGGAAAGCACCTTATATTAACAAAAAAAACAAAGCAATATTATCAAAAAGGTCTCTTTTCAGTGTTTTTTTTAGCTAATTACGTACCAAAATGCTTGAAAGCATGCAAAAAACTTTTGTGGAGAGACAGTGTAACTTTACCAATAAAAGTGTTTCGATTGTTTTTGTGCTTGTTACGTAGAAATATGACAAAATGCATGTAAAATATGGGGAAACGAAAAGTCGTTACGATAAACGTGTATTACACAATGTAACAAAATTTCACTTTTGTCTTGTCCTCGGCCCTAATCTATAATTTTCCAGTTATTTCCATCTAAACAAAATAGAACAAAAAAGTTATTTTGATCCTAAAACTGTGCTTTTGTGGTTAGAACAATAAATTTGCATTCTTTGCCTTATTTCATTATAGTATGGGTTACTATTGGTTTTCATATCAGGTAAAGACCTCTGCAAAATGTCAATTGTTTATCTATTTGCTTTTGAAATGTTGCAAATAAGTTAAAACAATGAAACAAATTATGTAAAGTGTTCTAAATATATATATATTTTTTTTTTTACTTTAATAAGATCATTCTTGAACTGACCAGATCTAGTAAGAAATTTTTCATACTTAGAAAAATTTGTTTACATTTCAGAAATCTCAAAACTTCCAGAATGTTCTACCGGACACTTTTAGAATTTTTTTTAGAACATTTTAGAACATTCTATTCAATGTAAACATTTCCAGAATATTTGAGAGCTTTCTAGAATAGAGCAGAGGTATCAAGAATTTTCAAGAATCTAGAAGAATTTTCTAGAATGATTCAGAATATTTCAAAATAGGTTCAAGAACATTCTAGAAAGATTAAAAACATTCTGGAACACATTATAGAAAGCATAAGAATATTCTACAGTACTGCTTAACAATATAAAAGTAGGGGCTTGCTGATCACCAGTCATTTTTGCTTTGGCTGCCTGAGAAGACACATCACAAGAGGTGAAATGACATGAAGAGGCTGCAGTCATTCTCTATATGCATTCTGCTACATATGTGGTCAATTCATCAAGCTTACAAAGCATATTTTGCTGTGCCAGTTTGAGACCAAGACAAAACCTGTGCACCTCATTTTGCTTGTATCATTGTAAAAGAACACTAAAACGTAAAATAGGTGTTAGTTTTTCAAGAGTAAAATCCATTTAAGAATTAAGAATGAAAATAAAATAAGTTTAATAGAAACCTTTACAAGATGGTATAGAGGGGAAATCAGAGCCATAAAATTTGCTATTCCTAGAATATGGCGTGAACCTACTAATTACTCAACTGACTGATTTTTCTGCATGGTGGATCCTTCCAAACGCCGATCTAAGAAAAAATGTACCTGCTGTTTTCTATCCAGACATTTCATCTTCCATTGCACCAGTACCACACAGTGCTGATCTTCCTGTACCAGCTCCTCCAGAAAGAAATCAACTATCAGAAGAAAACAACAGGTCAGAAGATGGGCTAAACAGAGAGGAAGACTGTGACATCACAGATACAGTTGTAGCTGAGAGAAATCCTTACTACCCAAACCAAAGAGACCTCAGCGACCACATCAGAGATCTTGGTTTGACAAAGTTAAATGGTGAGCTTTTGATTTCAAGGCTGAAGGAATGGGATTTACTTGATGACAGTGTGCAAGTGACCAGCCAAAGAAAACGTCACAAAAATTTATCCAGCTTTTTTGCAAAGGAGGACAGGCTATGCTACTGCAATGATGTATCAGGCTTGTTTCATACTAGTGGAATTGCTTGCAATGCAGATGAATGGAGACTCTTCATTGACAGCTCCTTCAAAAGCCTGAAAGCTGTACTTCTGCACAATGGAATCAAGTACCCAACTCTGCCTCTTGCTCATTCTATGCATCTTAAGGAGGACTACAGCAGTGTAAACCTTCTACTGGAAACTTTGAACTACAACAAGTATGGCTAGGAAGTTATTGGAGACTTCAAGATGGTGGCTTTCTTCATGGGACTACAAAAATCTTTTTTTTTTTCGCCTTTGGGGCAGTAGATACAGAGTAGCACATTACCAAAGAAACCACAGGCCTCCAAGGACTAACACTACAGTGGGAGCACACAATATCAAACACGAACCATAGGCGAATCCTCAAAAGGTTTTGTTTCCTCCACTACACATCAAACTCGGTCTCATGAAACAATTTGTTACAGCTCTTGACAAGGAGTCTGCTGCCTTCACATATCTTCAAGACTTCTTTCCCAAGCTTTTAGAGGCACAGGTGAAAGCTGGTACTGGACCTCAAGTAAGGAAAATTATGGAGGGCTCAGAATTTCTACAGAAGCTCACAGAAAAGGAGAAAAAAGCTTGGGAGTGTTTCATTGCTGTAGTACAAGGCTTTCTTGGCAACAACAAGGCTGATAACTATATGGATCTGTTAGAAGCTTTAGTGAAAAGCTATGGTAAGATGGGCAGCAGAATGCCCTTGAAGGTCCATACCCTAGATGGTTACCTCGACAGCTTCAAGGAGAATATTGGAGCATATTCAAAGGAACAAGGGTATCGCTTCCACCAAGATATAATGAACTTTGAACAGAGATATCAGGGATCCTTCAATAAAAACATGCTGGGAGACAACATTTGTGGGCTCATACGTGAAAGTGATTTATTATATTCACGCAAATCAAGAAAAAAACTGTTAATTTTTAATCCTAAAAATTAGTTTCAGAAGTTTAAAATAAATTTATGTGTCATTTGAATTTTTTTTCTGTCCAGAAATGGTGAAAATGGTGAAATTTAGCTAATTTGGGGCATTTTTTTCTCTAAAAGCCACAAAAACAGGAATGGTGGACATTTTCTATTGTTTTGCAATGAAAACAGCAGGAAAATAACACTTGGTTGTCAAAGACAAATATCCTGTTACATAGTGTAATCACTCATAATACATATTTTGTAATATTTTTCTGTATCTTCATACAGTGCTATTCACGAGTTTTAGTGTTTTGGTACCTAAAAAGCTGAAAAACACTCATTTTATAAGTTTCTGTTAATATTGTTTCGTTCCCTCATAACGGGTACTTTGCATGTGTTTTGGCGTTTTTATACCTAACAAGCACAAAAACACTTTAAATACACTTGTTTAGTAATATTGTTCTGTTTCTCCAAAAAGTGTATTTTGCATGTGTTTTAGCATTTTCATATGAAAGAAGCTCAGAAACACTAAAAAAGACTCGTTTTCGAAAACATTGTTTTGATTTCCTTATAGAGTGTTTTAATTGTGTGTGTGTGAGTGTGTGTGTGTGTGTGTGTGTGTGTGTGTGTGTGTGTGTGTGTGTGTGTGTGTTTGTGTATATGTGTGTGTGTGTGTGTTTGTGTATATGTGTGTGTGTTTGTGTGTGTGTGTGTGTGTGTGTGTGTGTGTGTGTGTGTGTGTGAGTGTGTGTGTGTGTGTGTGTGTGTGTGTGTGTGTGTGTGTGTGTGTGTGTGTGTGTGTGTGTGTGTGTGTGTGTGTGTGTGTGTGTGTGATTTGGTGCCTAATACGCTCATAAACAACCAAATTACATGTTTCTGGTAATTTCTCGGTATCCAATATCGGGTGCTTTGCATGCATTTTGACGTTTTGGAACGTAACAAACTCGAAAACGCTCAGAACACATGTTGTTGGTAATGCTGTTCTATTTGTTCAGAAAAGGGGTTTTGTAAGAGTTTTAGCGTTTTGGTACGTAAGAAGTCCAAAAACTCCCGAAAGACACGATTTTTTATAAAGTTCTTTTGTTTCCCAATATAGCGAGTTTTTTTTTTTTAATGCTTTTTAGTATTTTGGTATGAAACAAACTGAAAAACACTCAAAAGACACATTTTTGGTAATGTTATTTCCTTTTTCCAAATAGGGTGCTTTCCAAGCAGTTTTGTGTTCTGTTACCTAACAAGCTCAGAAACACTCATATTATACGTTTTTAG
Organism: Scylla paramamosain; assembly: GCF_035594125.1. Lineage (NCBI taxonomy): Eukaryota > Metazoa > Arthropoda > Malacostraca > Decapoda > Portunidae > Scylla > Scylla paramamosain. The sequence goes on from NC_087165.1 coordinate 1,312,003, forward strand.
CAATGTTGTTCTGTTTCTTCTTATAAGGTGCTTTGTGGTAATCACTCATAATAGACGTTTTTGTTTTTTCCAAATAGAGAGTTCATCATGTATTTTAGTGTATTTTAGTGTTTTGGTACCAAAAAAAAAGCGGGAAAACACTCATAATACACGTTTCTGTTCATATCGTTTCCTTTCCAGTATCAGACATTTTGCATGCGTTTTTGCCGTTTTGGTACCTAACAAACTCAAACACAATCAAAATACACGTTATTGATAATGTTGTTCTATTCCCCTTAAAGGGTGTATTGTATGCGTATTAGCGTTTTGGTACATAAGAAGCTTAAAAACAACTAAAAGAAACGTTTTCAATAATGTTGTTTTGTTTTCCAATATTTTCCATGTTTTCTTTTTTTTTTTTTTTTTTGGCGTTTTGGTACCTAACACACTAATCAACACTTAAATGACAAGTTTCTGGTAATGTCCTCTCGTTAACCAGTATCGGGTGGTTTGCATGCATTTTGACGTTTTGGTACCTAACAAGCTCGGAAACAATGAGAACTCACGTTTTTAGTAATGTTGTTCTATTTCTCCAAAAAACAGTGTTTTGTAAGCGCTTAGCGTTTTGGAACATAAGAAGCTCATAACACTCAAAAGACATGATTTTGATAAAGTTGTTTTACTTTCCAATACAGCGTGTTTTTCATGCTTTTTAGCTTTTTGGTGCGTAAGAAGCTGAAAAACATTCAAAAGACACGTTTTTCTAATGTTGTTTTCTTTTTCCCAAATAGGGTGTTTTGCATGCTTTAGCGTTTTATTACCTAACAAATTCATAAACACTCATATTACACGCTTTAAGCAAAGTTGCTCTGATTATTCTTAAAGGGTGCTTTGTATGCATTTTCGCATTTTCGCGCTTAACATGGTGGTAATCACTCATAATACAGGTTTTTGGTCATGATGTTGAATTTCTCGAGATAGAGTGCAGTTCATGTGTTTTAGCATTTTGGTACATAAGAAGCTTAAAAAAATATTTTTGTTAATATCGTCTCGTTTCCTTTACTGGGTACTTTGCATGCATTTTTAGCGTTTTGTTACCTAACAAGCTCAAGGGAACTTAGAATAAACGTTTTTCATAATGTTGTTCTGTTTCTTCATAAAGGGTGTTTTCCAGTTGTTTTAGCGTTTTGGTACGTAAGAAGCTCAAAAAAACATTCAAAAGTTACGTTTACGACGATGTTGTTTTGTTTTCCTATATAGGATGTTTTCCGTGCTTTTTAGCGTTCTTGTGCCTAATACGCTCATAAACACCCAAATGACACGTTTCGGGTAATGTTATCTCTGTACCCCCATATAGTTGCTTTGTATGCATTTTGGCATTTTGGTACCTATCAATCTGAAAAAATAAAACTAACACACGTTTACGGTAATGTTATTCTGTTTCTGCAGAGAGGGTGTTTTGTATGCGTTACAGCGTTTTTGTACGTAAGAATTTGAAAAACACTCAAGGAGGGCTGTGGGAGGTCGACCTGTATTTTTTTTTTCTTTTTTTTTTTTTTTTTTTGTATATGCAAAATTTTGATAAAGATTTTTTCTCCTATAGATTAAGGTGTCCCGTCATAAAATTATATGGTTTCAAGAGCCGCTAGACATGTTTAATTAGTTGTTGTTGTTGTTGTTTTCTCCTTTTTTTCATATATATTTTTTTTTATTATACCCGTTTTTCTTTTGTCTCCTATGCTTCGGGTCTCTCTCCTCGTACATTATCAAAGAATAAGAATTTTTTTGTGTAAACTAATATTTTGAAGATTCATTTACGAAAAACAAAAAATATATAATTATTTATTCTGAAATCAATAAATAATCAATGTATCTGCATCATATATCTTTTTTTTATTTTTTTTTAATAGTAGAACACTTATTTTTACTTAGAAATATAGCAAAATATAATAAAATTATATTATGCCACTCCTCCCCCCACGGGGAATTCAAACGTGAAATCACGAATCGCTTTAGGCCTATGTACAAAACTATTTGTAGTAACAAAAGGAAACTATGTTTGTGTTTTCCATAGATCCTGATGTTTATATCCTGTGAATTTCAAGTCCCTTCTAGCAATAGGTAAATTACAATAACTCTGAACTATATTACTTGATATCTCAAAATGGCGGATTTTGGCATATAAAAATGATCTCATCCGTTACTATTTCTGTTACACATATATGTCCTATTCCAGCTTATGAAAGTATGAAAGACGAATAATGTCTGCTATCGAAATTAGTGTTTGGATTTGAATTTGATTTCTAATACATATTTGAAGGTCTTTTTTTTTTTTTTTTACATTTTCATCGAACTAAAAAATATATTTTTTACTATCATGCAAGAAAGAAACGATAACATATATTGATCTCCTATTCTTCCTTATTAAAGTGCTTTTTGAATGGAAGAAAATGGTCAATAAATAAGGGAGGAGGTACGAGTTAAACATATGCAATTCAACATGTGATTCGCGAGTCTACAACTTCCCTCAAAAGGTTGTTTTGTTTTCCATTAGAGCGTGTTTTTCATACTTTTCAGTGTTTTGATACATAAGAAAAAAAAAAAAAAGCTGAAAAGACACGTTTTTGGCAATGTTCTTTTCCCACATAGGATGCTTTGCATGCATTTTAGCTTTTTGGTACCTAACAAACTCAAAAACACTCATATTACACGTTTTTTTTTTAGCAATGTTGTGTTTCTTCATACATGGTAATTTTTATGCATTTTGGCGTTTTCGTCCGTAACATGGTGATAATCAATCAAAATATACATTTTTTTTAATATTGTTCTGTTTCTCCATATAGAGTGCTATTCACGTGTTTTAGCGTTCCTGTAACAAAAAAAAATGAAAAACACTCATAATACACGTTTCAGTTAATATTGTTTCATTTCCCATAATATGTACTTTGCATGCATTATTAGCGTTTCGGTACCTAATTAGCTCAAAGACACTCATTATACAGGTTTTTCAAACTGTTGTTCCCTAACTAGGTAGTAATCACTTATAATACACATTTTTTGGGTAAAGTTGTTGTTTCTCCACCTATAGTGTTATTCTTGTATTTTAGCGTTTTTATAACTAAAAAGCTGAAAAACATTCATAATACACATTTCTGTTAGTATCGTTTCGCTTCGCATAATGAGTACTTTACTTGCTTTTTAAGCGTTTTGGTACGTAAGATGTTCAAAAACATTCAAAAGACGCGTTTTTAATGATGATGTTTGTTTTCCCATAAAGGATGTATTCCATGCCTTTTTATCGTTTTGATGCCTAATACACTCATAAATACTTATGGGGGTTTTACACGGTCAAACATGTTGACCAACACGCTTGACAACACGACGTTTGAGAGAATGTTTGAACGTGTGAAAGGGGTAAACATGTTTGACCAACGTGTTGGACGGATGTCTGACGGGGCCTGACTTTTGTGGGCGGAGCTTGCTCGGTGCATGTCCATGTTTGAACGTGTGAACAGTCATCAGTCTTGAACCGTCATACATACTCAAATCTCGCCGAGGTAACTTCTGTAACATCTCCTTCAGTGACAGGCGTAGTGTATCAGTTGCAAAATGAGTGACACGTGTGCCGTTAAGGATAAGGAAAGGGAAGTAATGGTGGATTTCATTAATATATACAGGAAGCATGTGGCTTTGTGGAAGGTGAAATCAAAAGAATACTCAAACAGGAATTTAAGAAATAATATTGCATATCATAACCCACCTTTAAATAATCCTTCTTAAGTACTTTGTAGATGGCAACACAAGTTTCTGGTATAATCTTGGATAAGGTGCTAGTTCCCATTACAGCTGAAAATCTCAAGTCTTGCAGAGATCGGCCTGTTGCTAAGAAACGCAGTGTTGCGATCAGCCGTTCATGAGGGCTAATGGACTTCCTCATTACGGTGTCTTTACATGTAATGAATGGAGTGACCATATTAAAAAGTTCTAAATATGTTGATTCATCCATGCACATATAATTGCGCCATTCATCTGGGTCTAATTTCAGCTCTTTCATTAAATTGGTATGTGAAATTTGGTCCCTTTTCAGCAACCAGTCCTTTGTCCGCTTTGAACGCTTCCTTTTCTTTTCGTTGAGGGCAATCACTATCCCGACTGCCATCACCTCGTCTTGGGTAAGTGACATGTTGCTCCTTCTCCTTTTGGCACCGACTGAGGTTGTCTGTCAGTTTGATTTGAACTCTTCAAACATGTTGTGTTGGAGCGTTTTGTTGTGTGGATTGTCTGTCAGTTTGATTTGAACTCTTCAAACATGTTGTGTTGGAGCGTTTTGTTGTGTGGATGAGCGTTTTGGCCAACATGCTTGATCGTGTAAAACCCCCATTAAGCGATACGTTTCTATTAATACCGTCTCGTTACACTATATTGGGTGCTTTGCATGCATTTTTTGAGGGGTTTTCATATCTAAAAAGCTCAAAAACTTTGAAAACACACGTTTTTGGAAATGTTGTTCTGTCTCTCAAGAAAGGGTGCTATGTATGCCTTTTAGCGTTTTTTGTACGAAAGATGCTCAAAAACATTCAAAAGACAAGATTTTTATTTATTTTTTTTTTTTCAATATATATATTGCGTGTTTTCCATTTTTTTTTTTTTAGAGCTTTGCTGCATAAGAAGCTGGGAAGCACTCAAAGAAACGTTTTTCGTAATATTGTATTTTTTTTCTTTTTTTTCCCATATAAGGTGCTTTGCATGCAGTTTAACGTTTTGGTACCTAAAAGTTCAAACCCACTCATGTTACACGTTTTTAGCAATGTTTTTCTGACTATTTTGATAGGGTGCTTTATATGCTTTTTGGTGTTTTGGTCCTTAACATGGTGGTAATCATTCATAATAAACATGTTTGGTTATGTTGTTCTGTTTCTCCATATAGAGTGTTATTCATGTATTATAGCATCTTGTTACCTAAGAAGCTGAAAAAAAAACTCACAATACACGTTTCTGTTAATATCGTTTCGTTCCCCATATTTGGTACTTTGCATTCATTTTTAGTTTTATGGTACCTAACAAGCTCAAAAATATTCATATTACACGTTTTTAGGAATGTTGTTTTTATAGGGTGCGTTGTAGGCATCTTGGCCTTTTTATCCCTAACATGGTGTAATAACTCATCATGCAGGCTTTTGGTAATGATGTGTTTTAGAGTTTTGGTATCTAATAAGCTTAAAAACACTGATAATGCACGTTTCTGTTAATTTCATTTTATTTCCCATATAGGGTACTTTCCATCCATTTTTAGCGTTTTAGTACCTAAAAAGTTTTTAGCAAGGACACCCAAAAAACACGTTTTTATAATGTTGTTCTTTTTCTCCATAAAGGATGTTTTGCATGTGTTTTGGTACGTAAGAAGCTCAAAAATACTCAAAAGGCACGTTTACGTTAATGTTGTTTTGTTTCCCCATATAGGGGGTTTTCAGTGCTTTTTAGTCTTTTGGTGCCTAATCTTCTCATAAACACCCAAAATGACACGTTTTTTTTATAATTTCGTGTTGTTTTCTCATATAGTTTGCTTTGCATGGATTTTGGCGTTTTGGTATCTAACAAGCTCAAAAACACTCAAATCAGTTGTTTTTGGTAATGTTTTTTTTTTCTGTATCTCCAGAATGGGTGTTTTGTATGCGTTTTAACGTTTTTATACTTAAGGAGCTGGAAAACACACAAAAAGAAACTCGTTTTCGAAAATATTGTGTGTGTATTTCATGCTTTTTTAGCGTTTGGTGCCTAATACGCTCATAAATAACCAAATGACACGTATCTGGTAAAGTCGTCTCGTTAACCAATATCGGGAGCTTTGCATGCATTTTGACGTTTTGGAACCTAACAAGCTTGAAAACACTCAAAACACACGTTGTTCTGCTTCTCCAGAAAGTGAGTTTTGTAAGAGTTTTAGCGTTTTGGTACGTAAGCAGCTCAAAAACTCAAAAGATTTTAATAAAGTTGTTTTGTTTTCCAGTATAGCGTGTTTTCCATGCTTTTTTGGTACGCAAACACTCAAAACAGAGGTATTTTGTAAAGTTATTTTGTTTCTGCAGAAAGTGTGTTTTCTAAGCGTTTTAGCGTTTTGGTACGTAAGAAGCTCATAACATTCAATAGACATGATTTTGATAATGCTGCTTTGTTTTCCAGTACAGTGTGTTTCCCATGCTTTTTTACTGTTTTGGTACGTAAGAAGCTGAAAAACACTCAAAAACACTCAAAAGACACGTTTAAGGTAATGTTGCTTTCTTTTCCCAAATAGGGTGGTTTGCATGGACTTTAGCGTTTTGGTATTTAACAAACTCAAAAACACTCATATTACACGTTTTTACTAATGATGTTTTGATTCTTTTTATGGGGTGCTTTTTTTGTGGATTTTGGCGTTTTTGTCCCTAACATGGTGGTAATCACTTATATAACAGGTTTTTGGTTATATTATTTTATTTCTCCGAATAGAGTGCTATTCATGTTTTTTTCAGCTTTTTGGTACCTAAGAAACATAAAAACACTTATAATACACGTTTCTCTTAATAATGAATGTTTCATTTCCTATATTGGGTACTTTGCATGCATTCTTAACGTTTTGATAACTAACAAGCTCAAGGACACTCAAAATAAACAAACGTTTTTCAAAGTGTTGTTTTGTTTCTCTATGAAAGGTATTTGCATGCGTTTTAAAGTTTTGGTATGTAAGAAACACAAAAACACTCAAAAGACACGTTTACGATAATGGTGTTTTGATTTTCTATGTAGGATGTTTTCATTTTTTTTTTCTTTTTTTAGCGTTTTTGTGCCTAATGCGCTCATAAACACTCAAATGACGCGTTTTGGTTAATGCCCTCTTGTTACCCAATATAGTTTACTTTGCATGCATTTTGGCGTTTTGGTATCTAACAAGCACAAAAACATTACAAACACATGTTTTCGGTAATGTTGTTCGATTTTTCCAAAAAAAAGGTGTTTTGTATGCGTTTTAGCGTTTTTGTTACCTAAGTAGCTCAAAAACAGTCAAGGGGGTTGTAGAAAGTCGACCTGTTTTTTTTTTTTTTTTTTTTTTGTCTCGTTATAAAAATATACGGTTTCACGAGCCGCGAGACATGTAAGATGAGATTTTTTTCACATTTTTCTTTTATATAACAGTTTCTATTTAGTCTACTATGAATATCAACGGCTCTTTTTCTTTCTACATTAACAGAGAACGGAAAAAAATATTATAAACAATTATTTTTTGGATTTATATGCGAAAATCAAAAATGTGTAATTATTTCTTCTTAAATCCAACAAAAAATCAACGTATCCCCATCAGATACTTTTTCCATTAAAGTTTTATTTATTTTAAACAGTGGAACACTGTTTTTTACTAAGAAATACAGAGAAATATAATAAAATTATATTATCCCCCCCACGCGACAATTCAAACGTGAAATCAGAAACCCCCTTAAGCCTATGTAAAAAAAAAAAAAAACATTAAAACACTCATATTACACTTTTTTTTAGCAATGTTGTTCTGTTTTATCTTATATAGTGCTTTTGTACGCATTTTGTATTTCTAATCCCTAACATGGTGGTAATCACTCATAATACAAATTTTTAGTGAAGTTGTCCTGTTTAGCCATATAGAGTGCTATTAATGTGTTTTAACGTTTTGGTAGCTAAGAAGCTAAAAAAATACTCATAATACACGTTTCTGGTAATATCGTTTCGTTTTTCATAACAGGTACTTTGTATGCATTTTTACCGTTTTTTACCGTATCAACCTTAAAAACACTCAAAGTACACTTTTTTTCATAATGTTCTGTTTCTCCATAAAGGGTGTTTTGAATGTGTTTTAGCGTTTTGAAACGTAAGAAGCTCAAAAGATACGTTTTCGATGTTTTCGATGTTTTCCAACGAATGGTGGTTTCCATACTTTGATTTCCCAACTATCCTCCTACAGTTTCTTCCGTTCTCTCTGTAACTTCATCTCAAATTTCCTTTCTGACCGTTCTATTGCTGTTGTGGTAGACGGTCACTGTTCTTCTCCTAAATCTATTAACAGCGGTGTTCCTCAGGGTTCTATCCCGTCACCCACTCTCTTTTTATTATTCATGAATGACCTTCTAAACCAAACTTCTTGTCCCATCCACTCCTACGCTGATGATACCACCCTGCACTTTTCCACGTCTTTTCATAGACGTCCAACCCTTCAGGAAGTAAACATTTCATGCTGGGAAGCCACAGAACGCCTGACTTCTGATCTTTCTAGAAATTTCTGATTGGGGCAGAGCAAACTTGGTATTGTTCAATGCCTCAAAAACTCAATTCCTTCATCTATCAACTTGACACATACTTCCAAACAACTATCCCCTCTTCTTCATTGACACTGAGCTGTCCCCCTCTTCTACACTGAACATCCTCTGTCTGTCCTTTACTTATAATCTGAACTGGAAACTTCACATCTCATCTCTAGCTAAAACAGCTTCTATGAAGCTAGGAGTTCTGAGACGTCTCCGCCAGTTTTTCTCAACCCCCCAGCTGCTAACTCTGCACAAGGGCCTTATCTGTCCATGTATGGAGTATGCTTCACATGTCTGGGGGGTTCCACTCATACTATTCTTCCAGACAGGATGGAATCAAAAGCTTTTCGTCTCATCAGCTCCTCTCCTCTAACTGACTGTCTTCAGCCTTTCTCTCATTGCCGCAATGTTGCATCTCTAGCTGTCTTTTACCGCTATTTTCATGCTAACTGCTCTTCTGATGTTGCTAACTGCATGCCTCCCCTCCTCCCGCGGCCTCGCTGCACAAGACTTTCTTCTTTCTCTCATCCCTATTCTGTCCACCTCTCTAATGCAAGAGTTAACCAGTATTCTCAGTCATTCATCCCTTTCTCTGGTAAACTCTGGAACTCCCTGTCTGCTTCTGTATTTCCACTTCCTATGACTTGAATAACTTCAATAGGGAGGTTTCAAGACACTTATCCTTCAATTTTTGACTACCGCTTTAGACCCTTTTCTGGGATTGGCATCTCAGTGGACTTTTTTTTTTTATTGGATTTTTGTTGCCCTTGGCCAGTGTCCCTCCTACATAAAAAAAAAAAAATGTCTTTCAGCGTTTTGCTACCTATTACGTTCATAAACACTCAAATGACACTTTTCTGGTAATCTCGTTACACTATATTTCAAGACACGTTTTTAGGAATGTTGTTCTGTTTTCCATGCATTTTTTTTCAGATTTGATACTTAATAAGTTCAAAACACTTAAAACACATATTTTTGGTAATGTTGTTCTGTTTCTCCAGAGACTGTATTTTGCATGCGTTTTAGCGTTTTCATGTATGAGAAGGTCAAAAACACTCAAAACACTTTTTTTGATAAAGTTATATATATATATATATATATATATATATATATATATATATATATATATATATATATATATATATATATATATATATATATATATATATATATATATATATATATATATATATATATATATATATATATATATAGCGTGTTTTTCCATGCTTTTTAGTATTTTGGTACGTAAGAAGCTCAAAAACACTTATTTTGCACGTTTTCAGCAATGTTTTTCTGATTCTTCCTATAGTGTGCTTTTTATGGATTTTGCCGTATTGGTCCCTTACATGGTGGTAATCAATCATAACACACATTTTTGGTAATGTTGTGTTGTTTATCCATATAAAGTGCTATTCATGTGTTTTAGCGTTTTGGTGGCTACGAAGCTATAAAAAAAATATAAAAAAACACTAATAATACACGTTTCTGTTAATATATATAATATGTATATATATATATATATATATATATATATATATATATATATATATATATATATATATATATATATATATATATATATATACAAAAACGCTGAATTGCAGGCAAAACATCCTATATGGGAGAAAAAAAAAAAAAACTGCCAAAACATGTCTTTTGAGTGCTTTTCATCTTACGTACCAAAACGCTTAAAAGCATGGAAAATACGATATATATATATATATATATATATATATATATATATATATATATATATATATATATATATATATATATATATATATATATATATATATATATATATATATATATATATATATATATATATATATATATATATATATATATATATATATATATATATATATATATATATATATATATATATATATATATATATATATATATATATATATATATATATATATATATATATATATATATATATATATATATATATATATATATATATATATATATATATATATATATATATATATATATATATATATATATATATATATATATATATATATATATATATATATATATATATATATATATATATATATATATATATATATATATATATATATATATATATATATATATATATATATATATATATATATATATATATATATATATATATATATATATATATATATATATATATATATATATATATATATATATATATATATATATATATATATATATATATATATCGTATTTTCCATGCTTTTAAGCGTTTTGGTACGTAAGATGAAAAGCACTCAAAAGACATGTTTTGGCAGTTTTTTTTTTTTTTCTCCCATATAGGATGTTTTGCCTGCAATTCAGCGTTTTTGTACTTAAGCTCCATAACGCTGATATTACACATTACTAGCAATGTTGCTCTGATTCTTCTTATCTGGTGCTTTGTATGCATTTTGGCGTTTTGGTCCCTAACATAGGTGGTAATCACTCATGATACACGTTTTTGGTAATGTTGTTCTGTTTCTCCCTATCGAGTGCAACTTATGTGTTTTAGCGTTTTGAAACCTAAGAAGCTGAAAAAAAATCACTAATATCGTTTCGTTTCCCATATTGGGCACTTTGCATGCATTTTTAACATTTTGATGCATAGCAAGCTCAAAAACACTGAAAAGACAAGCTTTTCATAATGTTTTGTTTCTCCATGAAGGGTTTTCTTTTTTTTCTGCATATGTTTTAGCCTTTTGGTACGTAAGAAGCTCAAAAACACTCAGAAATCACGTTTTCGATAATGTGTTTTTTTTTTTTTTTCGTACAGATTGTTTTGAATGCTTTTTAGCGTTTTGGCGTCTAATAAGCTCATAAACACCGAAATGACACATTTCTGGTAATGTCGTTTCGTTACTCCATATGGTGTGCTTTGCATGCATTTTGGCGTTTTGATACCTAAAAAGCTCAAAAGCATTCAAAACACACGTTTTTTTTTTTTTTTTTTTTTGTAATGTTATTCGGTTTCTCCAGAAAGTGTGTCCTGAATGCGTTTTAGGGTTTTTGTATGTAAGAAGGTCAAAAAAATTCAAGGAGGAGGTGGTTGTATGAGATTAACGTAAATATACATTTTCTTTTTTCTTTTATATTAATCTGCTTATTTTTCCCGCTTCTTTCGGTATGTGCATTATTTTCATAAAAAGAAAAGTTTCATTCCCTTATGCAATGAGGTGTTCCGTCATTAAATTTCATAAGCCAAGAGACATCCCTGAATAGCTTTTTGGCACCATATAAGAAGAAACAACACAACATTGCTAAAGAAGTGTGATATGAGTGTTTTTTTTTAACTTGTAAGGTACCAAAACGCTAAAGTGAATTCAAGGTACATGATATGAGGAAACGGAACGATAATAACAAAAAGGTATATTGTGTGTGTTTTTCAGCTTCTTAGGTACCAAAACACTAAAACAAATGGATACCATTCTATATTGAGAAAAAGAAGATTACCAATAATGGGTATTAAAACGCCAAAATGCATACAAAACACCCAATAAGAAAAATCAGAACAACATTGCTAAAAACGTTTAATATCAGTGTTTTTGAGCTTGTTGGGTACTTAATCACAAAAGTGCAAGGAAATCACCCGATTTGGGAAAAGAAAACATTAGGTACCAAAAGCGCGTCTTTTAAGTGTTTTCAACTTCTTGCGTACTAAAACGCTAAAAAAAAAAAGAAAAAAAAACAGAAAATAATGTATATTGGAAAACAGAAAAAATTAAATAAAATAAATCGATCAGTCAATCGTTTTGTTTTTATTCTTTATCAGCTTCCTACATACCAAAACGATAAAACGCAAAAAAGCATGAAAAACTCCTTATATGAAAAAGAAAAAAAAATTGAAACGTGTCTTTTGAGTTTTTTTTGAGCTGAATGAATACCACCGTATATGGAGGAATAGAACATCATTACCTAAAACCTATATTATGAGTGATTACCATCATATTAGGGACGAAAACGCCAAAAATACATATAAAGCACCCTATAAGAAGAATCAGAACAACATTGCTAAAAACATGTTTTGAGCTTGTTAGGCACCAAAGCGCAAAGGTCCATGCAAAGCACCCTATTTGGGAAAAGAAAACAACACCAAAAAAAAAAAAAAACATGCTATTTTGGAAACCAAAACAACTTTATCAAAATTGTGTCTTGTGAGTGTTACTTCCAAACGCTAAAACGCTTACAAAACACTCTTTCTGGTGAAACTGAACAACATTACCAAAAACGTGTGCTTTGAGTGTTTTCAAACTTGTTATGTACCAGAACATGAAAATGCATGCAAAGCACCCAATATGGGATAAGGAGATTACACTACCAGAAATATGTCATTTGGGTGTTGATGAGCGTATTAGGCAATAAAACGCCAAAAAAGCATGGAAAACACTCTATCAAAAACACATTACATGTAAAAACATATAATGTGAGTGTTTTTGAGCTTGTATGGTATCAAAACGCTAAAGAAACAGGGGGAAAATATTAATGCAAAAGATAACTGATGTAGATACATTTTGCATGTATCTGCATCAGATACATGCAAAATGTATCTGATACATACATATACCCATATAGGGTGCTTTGCCTACATTTTGGTGTTTTAATACCTAACAAGATCAAAAAACACTCGAAACACATTTTTTGGTAAAGTTGTTTCTCCTGAAACCGTGTTTTGTATGCATTTTAGTGTTTTGGTACGTAAGAAACTCAAAAATACTTAAAGGGTACGATTTTGATTGTTGTTTTGCTTTCTCTTATGCAATAAGATATCCCGTCATGACATTTATGGTTCACACGTCGGAAGACATGTATGAGCTGTTTTTTTTATTTTTAATTTATCCATTTTTTTTATATACCTGTTTTTTTCTTACGTCTCTTATAAATATTTACATTTCTCTCTCCTTGTAAAACATTAAAGAACGAAAAAAAAATTATTGTAAACTTATATTTCTTGAATTTCATACGAAAAATAAAAATATATAATCATTTCTGCATCAGTTACCCTTTGCATTATTATTTTTTTTAATTTTATTTTAAACCTTTAAACATTCGTATTTATTTAGAAATATGGCAAAATATTATCACTTCTCCTCCCACACATCATGAATCGCTTTAGGCCCATGTACAAAACCAGAGTAACTAAAGGAAAATATGTTTGTTTATATCCTGTAGATTTCAAGTCTCTACCTGCAATAGGTAAATTACACCTACTCCTTCAACTTTATTGCTTGGTATCTCAAAATAGCGGATTTGGTATGTAAAAATTATTTCCTCCATTGTTATTCCTGTCACACATATATGGCCTACTGCATCTTATGAAAATATGAGAGATGAATAACGTCTGGTATCGAAATCAAATTTTGCATTTCATTTTGAATTTTACAAATATTTGAATGTCAAAATATTTTTTTTTACAGTTTCATCGAACAAAAAATATTTATTTCACTGTACAAAAAAAAAAAAAAAGATGACAAACATTGATCTCCTGTCCTTCCTGATCAAAATTAATGAATGAATGAAAATGAATGAATGAAAGTAGTTGGTAAATAAATGAAGGAGGAGATTCAAGATAAACAGAAGCAATTTAACATAGGATTCCCGATTCTACAACCCTCCCCCCCTCATCGTATCAAAATACAATTTTGGTAAAGTTGTTTTGTTTTCCAATATAGCGTGTTTTCCATGCGTTTAAGCGTTTCGGTATGTATGAAGTTGAAATAAAACTCAAAAGACACAATTTTGGTAACAAGCTCAATAACACTTGTAATACACGTACTTAGAAATATTGTTGTGTTTCTTCATATAGGGTACTTTGCATTTATTTTGGCGTTTCTGGTACATAACATGATGATAATCATTCGTAATTAACACTTTTGGTAATGTTCTTCTGTTTCTCCGTACATAATGCTCTTCACATGGTTTAGCGTTTTGGTACCTAATAAACACTCAAATTACAAGTTTCTTTTAACATTGCTTCATTTCCCCATATCGGGTACTTTGCATGTTTTTTGGCGTTTTGGTACCTAACAAACACTAAAACACTCTAAATACATGTGTTTAGTAATGTTCTTTTTTTTCAAAAATATGTATTTGCATGTATTTTAGTGTTTTGGTATGTAAGAAGCTGAAAAGCACTAAAAAAGACTCGTTTTCGAAAACAATGTTTTGATTTTCCTGTTGTGAGTTTTCAATGCTTTTTAGAGTTTTGGTGCCTAATATGCTCATAAAACACTAAATGACATGTTTCTGGTAATGTTGTCTCGGTCCCCAATATCAGATAGTTTTCGTGCATTTCGACGTTTTGGAACCAAATAAGCTCAAAAACACTCAAAACACATGTTTTTTGGTGATATAGTTCTGCTTTTTCCAGAAAGGGAATTTTGTAAGGGTTTTAGCGTTTTAGTGCGTAAGAAGTTCAAACATGATTTTTCATAAGTTGTTTTGTTTTCCAATATTCCATGATTTTTAGCCTTTTGGTATGTAAGAAGTTGAAAAACACTCAAAAGACACATTTTTGGTAATGTTGCTTTCTTTTCCCAAATATGGTGCTTTTCATGCATTTTATTGTTTTGGTGAGTAAATAGATCAAAAACACTCATATTACCAGTTTTTAGAAATATTTCTTCTGTTTCTTCCTATTGGTTTCTTTGTATACATTTTGGAGTTTTCGTCCTTAACATGGTGGTAATCATTATTTTATAATACAGGTTTTTGGTAATGATATTCTATCACTCCATACAGAATGCTATTTATGTGTTTTAGCGTTTTGCTAACACAAAAAAAAAAAAAACGGAAAAAATAATCATACTACACGTTTCTGTTAATATCATTTTGTTTCCAATTTTGCATGCATTTTTTTTTAGCGTTCTGGTACGTAAAAAGCTCAAACACACTCAAAATGCTTTTTTTTTTTTCAAACGAGTGTATTGCATGCATTTTAAAGAGAGTATTGCATACATTTTGGTGTTTTGGTACGTAAGAAGCTCAAAATCGATTAAACGACACGTTTTCGATAATGTTGTTTTGTTTTCTCAAATAAGGTGTTTTCTATGATTTCTAGCGTTTTAGTGCCAAATACGCTCATCAGCATCCAAATGACACGTTTCTGGTAATGTAGTCTCGTTACCCCACATCAGATGCTTTGCATGCATTTTGACATTCTGGTACGTAACAAGCTCGATAACACTCGAAACAAACGTCTTGGTAATGTTGTTTAGTTTCTCCAGAAAGAGTGTTTTGTAAGTGTTTTAGCGTTTTGGCACATAAGCTCGTAACACTCAAAAGACATGATTTTGATAAAATTGTTTTGCTTTCCAATACAGCGTGTTTTCTGTTTTTTTTGTTTTTTTTTGTTTTTGCGTTTTGGTACGTAAGAAGCTAAAATGCACTCTAAAGACTCGTTTTTCGTAATATTGCTTTCTTTTCCCAAATAGGGTGGTTTGCGTGGACTTTAGTGTTTGGTACCTAACAAGATGGAAAACATTCATATTTCCCGTTTTTATCAATACTGTTCTGATTCTTCTTTCAGGGTGCTATGTATGCATTTTGGTGTTTTCGTCCCTAATACAGTGGTAATAATTCATAATACAGGTTTTTGGTAACGATATTCTCTTTCTTAATATAAAGTGCTATTCATGTGTTTTAGCATTTTGGTACCTAAGATTAAAACACTCATATTACATGTTTCCCATATTAGGTATTTTGCATGAATTTTTAGGGTATTGGCACCTAACAAGCTCAAGACACTCAAAATAAACGTTTTTTTATTAATGTTATTCATTTTCTCCATAAAGGGTATTTTTGCATGTGTTTTAGCGTTTTCGTACATAAGAAGCTCCAAAACACTCAAAACACACGTTAACGATAATGTTTTGTTTCCCCACATAAGCTGTTTTCCATGTTTTTTTTGTTTTTTTTTTAGGGTTTTGGTGCCTAATATACTCATAAACACCCAAATGATACGTTTCGGGTGATGTCGTCTCGTTACCCTATGTTGTGTGCTTTGCATACATTTGGCGTTTTGGTACCTATAAAGCTCAAAAACACTCAACACACACGGTTTAGGTAATGTTCTGTTTCTCCAGAAAGGGTGTTTTGTAAGCGTTTTAGCGTTTTGGTAAGTAAGAAGCTCAAAAAACATTCAAAAGACATGATAGATATAGGGGGTTTTCCACGCTTTTTTAGCGTTTTGGAACGTAAGAAGTTGAAAACACCCAAAAGTCACGTTTATTTTTTTTTTCTTTTCTTTTTACTTTATCCAAATCGGTGCTTTACATACACTTTAACCTTAAAGTACATATGAATCTCAAAAACAGTCATATTATACGTTTTTATCAATGTTGTTTTGATTCGTCTTATAGGGTGCTTTGTATGTATTTTGGCGTTTTGATGTGGTGGTGATAATCACTCATAATACACGTTTTTTGATAATTATGTTTAGTTTCTCCATATAGAGTGCTATTCATGTGTTTTAGTGTTTTTGTACCTAAGTAGGTGAAGAACACTCATAATACAAGTTTCTGTTAATATCGTTTCATTTCCTATATTGGGTATTTTGCATGCATTTGTAGCGTTTTGGTACCTAACAAGATAAAAAGAAATAAGAGTGCTATTCATGTGTTTTAGTGTTTTTGTACCTAAGTAGGTGAAGAACACTCATAATACAAGTTTCTGTTAATATCGTTTCATTTCCTATATTGGGTATTTTGCATGCATTTGTAGCGTTTTGGTACCTAACAAGATAAAAAGAAATAATAATAATAATAATAGTAATAATAATAATAATAATAATAATAATAATAATAATAATAATAATAATAAAATACACGTTTTTTATAATCTTATGTTTGTCCATAAAGGGTGTTTTGCATTTTTTTTAAGCGGTTTAGCATGTAGCATGAAGTATGCTTCACATGTCTGGGGGGGTTCCACTCATACTGCTCTTCTAGACAGGGTGGAATCAAAAGCTTTTCGTCTCATCAACTCCTCTCCTAGTATCTAGGAGAGCTGTCTTCTACCGCTATTTTCATGCTAACTGCTCTTCTGATCTTGCTAACTGCATGCCTCCCCTCCTTCCGCGACCTCGCTGCACAAGACTTTCTTCTTTCTCTCACCCCTATTCTGTCCACCTCTCTAACGCAAGAGTTAACCAGTATTCTCAATCATTCATCCCTTTCTCTGGTAAACTCTGGAACTCCCTGCCTTCTTCTGTATTTCCACCTTCCTATGACTTGAATTCCTTCAAGAGGGAGGTTTCAAGACACTTATCCACCAATTTTTGACCACTGCTTTGACCCTTTTATGGGACTGGCATTTCAGTGGGCATTTTTTTTTATTAGATTTTTGTTGCCCTTGGCCAGTATCCTTCCTACATAAAAAAAAAAAAAAAAGCTCAAAACACTGAAAAGACACGTTTTCGATAATGCTGTTTTGTTTTTTTATACAAGGTGTTTTCTCTGATTTTTTTTTTTTTTTTTTACGTTTTGGTGCCTAAAAAGGTCATAAACACCGAGATGAGACGTTTCTGATAATATTGTCTCGTAACCCCATATAGTGTGTTTTAAATGCATTTTGGAGTTTTTGTACCTAAGACATTCCTAAAACGTAAACACTCAATGGGGGTTGTCGAACAGTGTTCTTTTTTTTTTTTTCGCTTCAGCTATATGCAACATTTTGATAAAAAAAAAATATAAAAAAATCTTTCCCTTATACACAGAGGTGTTCCGTTATGAAATTCTACGGTTTCAAGAGACGCGTGACGTACGATCATTTTTTTTTTTTTTTGCCTCTTTTTTTTCTTTTTTTTTTTTTTACTTCCTATGAATTTCTACAGTTCTTTCTCGAAGTATATTATCAAAGAACGAAATATTTTTAGCGTTAACTAATATTTATTGGATTTATATACGAAAAATAAAAATATATATTTATTCCTTCTTAGATCCAACAAATAGTTCTTTTTTTTGGATTATAAAAGAAATAAATTGATTATAATCAATACATCTCCATCACATGTCTTTTCTATAAATGTTTTATTTATTTTAAACAGTGGAACAGTGGGTTTTACTCAGAAATATGGCAAAATATAATAAAATTCAAGTATTTCCTTAGCAACCTCCCCCAACCGAAACGATAATTACTCCCAGTGAGGTCTAAAGCACTGTTCAGGGGGTGCTGTGAACTTATCATTAAACCCAGCTGTGACCTCACTGAACGCTTCCCTTTGTGTCTCACAACACAAGGGGGCGGTCAGAGCCTGCCCTCTAAAGACAACTCTTCTCCACACAAAACTACAAGTACCTAATAACACACACACCCTTCACTCAAAATTTTCAAAATTATCAATCATGGCGACTCCTACACCAGCCTCGGAGTCCCCATCTGGGGAGGGGACCATAAATGTCCCCAGGTCGCACTGCCTTTCTGTCGACGACCTAAGTGTTTTGACACCCCCCTCAACTTTTTCTTCATTAACTTCTGCAACATTCGCGGTCTAAGATCTAATTTTCAATCTGTAGAACACCACCTCTCCTCTTTTAAACCTCATCTTCTTTTCCTCACTGAAACTCAGGTGTCTGAGGCAACTGACAGTAGCCCCTTTTCTGTTCCCTCCTACTTTATCCTCATTCTCCATCCAAAGCTGGATGTTGCGTTTATGTGCGCAATGACTTAACCTGCTCTCGTGCCCACGCTCTTGAATTTTCTGAGTTTTCCACCATCTGGCTACGACTACAGAGTCACTCTCAAACTAAATTTATCTGTGCTTTATACCTCTCACCTAATTCCTTTGACTATAAGAAATTCTTTGACGACTTAACTTCCAAAGTGGAGCACATTCTGACCCTCTTTCCTTTTGCAGAGATTTCCATTCTTGGAGACTTCAATGTTCATCACCAGCTTTGGCTTTCCTCTCCTCTTCACCATCCTGGTGAACTAGTCTTCAACTTTGCTATCCTCCACGACCTAGAGCAATTGGTGCAACACCCTACTCGTATTCCTAACCGTCTTGGAGATACGCCCTACATTCTTGACCTTTTCCTGCCCTCTAATCCTTCTGCTTATGCTGTCACCCTTTCTTCTCCATTGGGCTCCTCCGATCACAATCTCATATCTGTATCTTGTCCTATCACTCCAATCCCTCCTCAGGATCCCCCTAATCGAAAGGGGCCTCTGGCGTTTTGCCTCTGCTAGTTGGGGGGACCTGAGGAGGTATTTTGTTGATTTTCCTTGGAATGACTACTGCTTCTTTGTCAGAGACCCGTCTTTGTGTGCTGAGCGCATAACAGAGGTGATAGTGTCTGGCATGGAGGCATACATTCCTCACTCTTTTTCTCGACCTAAACCTTCCAAACCTTGTTTTAACACAGCTTGTTCTCGTGCTATACATGATAGAGAGGTGGCCTACAAAAAGTACTTAAGCCTTCCATCACCAGAATCTCATGCCAATTCTGTTCTCTAACTAGACAAAAACTCCTTCATTAACAGAAAGTGACAAAACCTTTCAAGATCTAACTCCTCTCGTGACTTCTGGCATCTAGCCAAAAATATCTTCAATAACTTTGCTTCTTCTTCTTTCCCTCCTTTATTTCAACCAGATGGCACCACTGATATCACATTTATTTCTAAAGCTGAACTCTTTGCTCAAACATTTGCTAAAAACTCTACCTTGGACGATTCTGGGTTTGTTCCTCCCTCTCCTCTACCCTCTGACTACTTCATGCTATCTATTAAAATTCTTCGCATGCAATTATGTTTTTCCATCCCCTTGCCGGCCTAAACCCTTGGAAGGCTTATGGACCTGATGGGGTCCCTCCTATTGTTCTCCGAAAATGTGCCTCCGTGCTTGCACCTTGCCTAGTCAAACTCTTTCAGCTCTGTCTGTCAACATCTACCTTTCCTTCTTGCTGGAAGTTTGCCTACATTCAGCCTGTTCCTAAAAAAGGGTGACCGTTCTAATCTCTCAAACTACCGTCCTATTGCTTTAATTTCCTGCCCATCTAAAGTTTTTTTAATCTATCCTCAACAGGAAGATTCTTAAACATCTATCACTTCACAACCTTCTATCTGATCGCCAGTATGGGTTCCGTCAAGGCCACTCTACTGGTGATCTTCTGGTTTTCCTTCTAAAATCTCTTTTAGAGATTTTGGTGAAACTTTTGCTGTTGCCTTGGACATATCAAAAGCTTTTGATAGAGTCTGGCACAAAGCTCTGATTTGCAAACTACCCTCCTACGGCTTCTATCCTTCTCTCTTGAACTTCATCTCAAGTTTCCTTTCTGACCATTCTATTCCTGCTGTGGTAGATGGTCACTGTTCTTCTCCTAAATCTATTAACAGTGGTGTTCCTCAGGGTTCTGTCCCGTCACCCACTCTCTTCTTATTATTCATTAATGATCTTCTAAACCAAACTTCTTGTCCTATCCACTCCTACGCTGATGATACCACCCTGCACTTTTCCACGTCTTTTCATAGACGTCCAACCCTTCAGGAAGTAAACATTTCACGCAGGGAAGCCACAGAACGCTTGACTTCTGATCTTTCTAAAATTTCTGATTGGGGCAGAGCAAACTTGGTATTGTTTAATGCCTCAAAAACTCAATTCTTCCATCTATCAACTCAACACAACCTTCCAGACAACTATCCCCTCTTCTTCAATGACACTCAACTGACACGCTCTTCTACACTGAACATCCTCGGTCTGACCTTTACTTATAATCTGAACTGGAAACTTCACATCTCATCTCTAGCTAAAACAGCTTCTATGAAGTTAGGTATTCAGAGACGTCTCCGCCAGTTTTTCTCACCTCCCAGCTGCTAACTCTGTACAAGGGCTTTATCCGTCCATGTATGGAGTATGCTTCACATGTCTGGGGGGGTTCCACTCATACTGCTCTTCTAAACAGGGTGAAATCAAAAGCTTTTCGTCTCATCAACTCCTCTCCTCTAACTGTCTGTCTTCAGCCTCTCTCTCTCATCGCCGCTACTCGTATGTTGCATCTCTAGCTGTCTTCTACCGCTATTTTCATGCTAACTGCTCTTCTGATGTTGCTAACTGCATGCCTCCCCTCCTCCCGCGGCCTCGCTGCACAAGACTTTCTTCTCTCTCTCACCCCTATTCTGTCCACCTCTCTAATGCAAGAGTTAACCAGTATTCCCAATCATTCATCCCTTTCTCTGGTAAACTCTGGAACTCCCTGCCTGCTTCTGCATTTTCACTTTCCTATGACTTGAATTCTTTCAAGAGAGAGGTTTCTAGACACTTATCCTTCAATTTTTGAGTACAGCTTTGGACCCTTTTATGGGACTGGCATATCAGTGGGCATTTTTTTTATTGGATTTTTGTTGCCCTTGGCCAGTGTCCCTCCTACATAAAAAAAAAAAATAATAATAATAATATAAAAAAAAACCGCGAGAATCCACGCTAAAACCATGCGTTATCAAAATCGTATCTATTCAGCGTTTTTGACCTTTTTACGTATTATAACGCTTAAACGCCAACAAAACACATTCTGGAGAAAAAGAACAGTATTACCAAAAAAAAGAAAAACGTTTGTTTGAGTGTTTTCTAGCTTGTTAGGTACCAAAACGTCTAAATGCAAGGAAACCACCCGATATGGAGAATGAGACAACATTATCAGAAACATGTCTTTTGGGTGTTGATTAACGTATTAGGCACCAAAACGCTAAAAAAAAAAAGGAAAGCACCCTATATGGAAACACATTATGACATTATTGAAAACGTGTCTTTTGGGTGTTTTTGAGCTTTTTACATTCGAATAAGCTACATCATATGCAAAATACCCTTTATGAAGAAACAGACCAACGGTGTAAAAAACTTGTATTATGAATGACATTGAGCTTGTTAGGCACCAAACCGCATGCAAATTACACGATATGGGGAAACGAAATGATATTAACAGAAACGTGTATAATGAGTGTTTTTTTTTTCCGCTTCTTAGTTACTAAAATGATAAAACAAATGAATAGCACTTTATTCATGGAAAACATCCTAAAAAATAAAATAAATAAATATATAAATAAAAACATTATCGGAAACGTGTCTTTTTCTTATATACCAAAACGCTAAAACACACGCAAAACATCCTTTATGGAAAAACAGAACAACATTATGAAAAACGCGTATTTTCAGTGTTTTTGAGCTTATTATGTACCAAAACGCCTAAATGCATGCAAAATACCCGATATGAAAAAACTAAACGAAATTAAGAGAAACGGGTATTATGAATGTTTTCAGCTTCTTAGGTAAAGAAAAGGTAAAACATGTGAATAGCACTCTATATGGAGAAACAGAACATCACCAAAAATGTGTAATATAAGTTATTATTACTGTGTTAGGTACCAAAATGCCAAACTCCATACAAAAGTACCAATCCTGAGGATTGCTAAATAGAATGAGACTGAATAAGAATGAAAATGGATGGAAGGAGCATAAAAAACAAAGGGAACGGAT
Organism: Scylla paramamosain; assembly: GCF_035594125.1. NCBI lineage: Eukaryota > Metazoa > Arthropoda > Malacostraca > Decapoda > Portunidae > Scylla > Scylla paramamosain. Next base: position 1,334,773 of record NC_087165.1, read on the forward strand.
ATAGGAAAAATGAAAAGGAGTAGGGGAGAGGAAAAGAGAATACTTATCTCTCAATACTTCCTCTAATTTCTTCTGATTCTTGACTCACTCCTCACTGCTTATATTTATTCTTTCTACCTTCTCCTTGTCCTCCCATCCTCTTCCTTCACCCTTCCTCCACTTCCTTACCCCATGTTCTTTCCTTCCCTGGTTATTTCCCTTCCTCCTCTCTTTCCTTTCCTCTCCCTTCCTCTTTTATTTTGTCTTAAGCCTTCCCTGTCACCTTCCCTCCCTCTTATCTGTCAGAGAGAGAGAGAGAGAGAGAGAGAGAGAGAGAGAGAGAGAGAGAGAGAGATTTTATTGTTAGTAATACTATTAGTAAAAATATTTGTGCTTAGTGTACCACTGCTTCAACTCCACACCTACAGACCTAGGCTTACAGGCCTAGGCATCTGTAGTGCGGCCATTTTAGATGCACGGTAATTATTAGGTAGTTTTTTTTGTTTTTTTTTAATAAAAGTGCATCTAATGCGCTGGCAAATACAGTACGTGAAGAGTTGAAAACACCCAAGGGAGAGAAAAGGATATACAGAATAGAAAGAAATAGGAACAAGACAACAATGATGTAAATCATGTGAAGTAGATGAAGGATGCAAATGGAGTCAAACTAAGGGATGAAAGGAAGATACAAGAGAGATGGAAGGAGTACTTTCATGGTTTGCTGAATGAGAAGAACCCAAGGGACCACTATGATGATGGAATACCATACCCAGGACTGACAAGAGGAGTAGAGAGAGAGGAAATCATGAAAACTCTTAAAAACAAGTGAAAATAACAAGGCATCTGGGCCAGATAAGATCCCAGTGGAGGCTTGGAGGGTCATGGGAGATGAAGGAATAGATTTTCTGTGGAAGTTGATGTTTCCAGATAGAGGAGCAGGAAGATATTCCAGATGAGTGCAGGGAGAGTGTGTTGGTACCTATCTTCAAGGAGAAGGATGTTCAAGAGTGTGTAAACTATCGGGGAATTAAATTACTATCATATATGATGAAGATCTGGGAAAGGATAATGGACAAGAGATTGAGGTTGGAGGTTGAGGTTTCCAGAGGTCAGTTTGGTTTCATGCCCAGAAGAGGAACAACAAGCCCGATATTTATATTGAGACAAAAGGTTGAAAAGTACAAAGAAAAACAGAAGACCTGGAGAAGGCCTATGACAGAATACAAAGGCAGGAGCTGTGGAGATGCCTGAGAGAGAGGAAGGTGCTGGAAAAAGGTGAAGGAAATGTATAGGAGTGTCAAGACATGGGTGAAGAGTGGGACAGACATCAGGACTCTGCATTGAGTCCCTTCCTCTTCAACATTGTGATGGACATGCTAACTAAGGACATACAAGTGGGGACACTGTGGGATATGATGTATGCAGATGATGATGTTTTAGTGGGTGAGTCTAAACAAGGGATAGAGCAAAGACTGGATGAATGGAGGTTAACATTAGAGAGTAGAGGGATGGAGATAAGTAGAACAAAGACAGAATATATGAAGTGTACAAAGAAAGAGCAGAATAGAAGTTAAAATGTCAAGCTGCATGGAGTGGAGCCAAAGAGAATAGATGCCTTCAAGAATCTGGGATCTACCATATCAGTAGATGGCAATGAGGATAAAGAAGTAACTAGAAAGATCCAAGTGGGATGGAGGACCTGGAGGGATATTATGGATTATATTATCAGGATATTATGTGACAGGAAAATGCCAGTGAAATTAAAGGGAAAGATTTACAAAACTGTGGTGAGGTCAGCATTGACATATGAAGCAGAGGCATTACCAGTGAAGAAAGTAAATGAGAAGAGGATGGAAGTAGCAGAAATGAGGATGTTGCACTGGATGTGTGGGGTGATGAGGGAGGACATATTCAACAATACAAGAATCAGAGGAACAGTGAAGGTGGGAGAGATTTCAAAGAAGACACAGGAAGCAAGGCTTAGATGGTATAGACACTTAATGAGAAGGGATGGAGCAAGTGATGAGAAGAGAGTCTTGAATATGGAAGTTGAAGGAAGGAGGAGGAGAGGAAGACCCAAGATTAGAGGGAAAGATTGCATACAAGATGACATGAGAGAGGAGAGACTAGATACCAACATGGCAGGTGACAGAGGGAATTGGGGGTGGCATCAAAAACAGTGACCCTGTATAGAGATGGGGTAATAAGCTGACGACGAAGAACAGGAGATTAAATTCAGTACACATTGTGATATTGATTTATTAGGGTTAGGTTGTGATGATGATATTGATTTGTGTAATGTTGTTCTGTACATACTGTAATGTTTATTTATTGGGGTTAAGTTTGTGATGATAATATTAATTTGCATAATGTTGTTCAGTACACACTGTGATGTTGATTTGTTTGGGTTTGGTTGTGGTAGTAATGTCAATTTGTATAATGTTTATTCTTTAGCTTATATCAAACGTTCATTATGTCAATGATCCTAGGTTGAATGCTGCAAATAAATGGTCCAGCAAACAATGGGTCTTTCATCCTCCTTCAGGCATGACAAAGATGTTGTGAAATGGTGAGGTGAGTGTGATTGATGTCAGAGATATAAAAACATAAAAACTGTAGCAACAGTTCTGAAACTTATTAAGACTGAAGGCCATTGGCAGATGGTTGATGTAGATTTGATAGGCCTACTAAAAGAAAGTCATTTGGGCAACAAGTACAGCCTTATTTTAACAGACTTATGGTCTAATGTATTTCCATTGGCTTCAAAATCTGTTGAACTGGTATGTGATGTATTGCAGAGTATTTTCTATCATTTTGGTCCCCACCGAGAAGATCTTGACTGATCAGGAAAAGGAATTCTGTAATTCTGTAACTGTGGTAACTGATGAAGTAACATATAAAATGAAGGACAATAGAACTTCTCATGCAGCTTTGCATTATTTCTGCTTATTAAAAAAAAAAGATGAAAACTGTATTTTACAGGGACAAGGGAATAATGAAAAATACTTATATACTATCAAAATTTAAGTTATGGTCAGGTCACAATGAAAAATGCTTCAGTACCAAAATGAAAAAAAAAAATGGAAAGCTGTTGCTATCTTTATATGCAGGTAGGTCAAAATAAATGCACCTGTAACCATGAAAAGTGCATTTTTTTTTCACTGCACATGATGTATCATCCAGCTAATTGTTAAAGATTTATAAAATAATAGCACATAATATTAGATGGGATGGCACATCAGCAAAGTGTGGCTTCCACTGAGCCCCTAGGTTGTCAATCTCAGGTACCAGGAAGCCAACAAGGTGAGAGAACCAGGTGAAAGTTGAGATAGCATGCTGCTGAACGTATCATTTTGATACCTACTAAAAGATAAATCTATTTTTCATGTAGCTGTTTGTTTGCCAATTTATCCTAATTTTGTCAACATTATTTATATGAAAGTTCTCAATACAAGGGCAAGGTCATAATGAAAAATGCTTCAGTAGTAAAAAAAAAAAAAAAGGAAAGCTGCTATTTCTATATACAAATAAGTCAAAATGAATGCATCTGTAGCCATGAAATGTGAAAATGTTATTCCATTTTTGGTTAATTCTGCTCTCTGACTAAAACAGGTTAAGTTAAACATGATTAACTGAGATAAAAGCGTCAAATTTATATTAGCAACCAACATATTTAACCACTCAATATTTCACATCACCCAAAGGAAAGAGTGGGAAATTTGTTTTATGCATCTCATGTAATTTATGATACTGAGATATGATGATATTCAGGTGACAATCATCCTTACATGATACCCATTTCAAAACTTTAATTTTGTATACAGATTAAAAAAAAATTATAGGCATCTTCTTCAGTTCTTCTCAAGCACCTTGGAAACAGGCATCTTCCAACACATTCCTTTCATACAGGTCTCCTGGGAACTTCAGAACCTTACAACTACCCTGGGCTGCAAGCTTTCAAAAGGCTTGCGAGAAGTGACGAGAGAAATGGGAGGGCAGCGGGAGGAGAGAAAGACAACCACTCACGGGCAGTGATGCAAACATGTTAGGTGAAAACAAACCAATGTGCATGTATTGTACAAGTCAGTCATGAGTCAAAGCCATTATTAAAACTATGTAGCGTGAATTGTTTCAAATTAAATGAATAGTAACATTTGCTTACAATGAGCTTGAGGCAATCAACCCTTCCAGCAGCATGTGACATTCTGGCAGGGCAGGTAAAGGTGTTTGAATGGCCTTCCTGTTTTGGGCCACAACTTTCATCATATCATTGTGTACTGGTACAATGCCATAATGCAGTGTGATGTCATGACTGATACAACAAATTCCTGCTAAAATTTGCACAGGTGATAAAGTAGGACAGGTCTGAAAAAGCGATACATGGGATAGAATGTTCCCTTAACATGGTGAAATCTGAATAGCGGGGCAAGGGACCTCACTCTCGCCCTTGTGAATAATTTGTCACCTGAACAGCTGCTAGACATGCTACCTGCATAACAGTTTCCCCTTGTTTCATGATTGCTAATAATAGACCATATTTAATTATAATACTTGCAGTCTGTCTAGACAGAATAGGATAATAAATAGGGATACCTAAGAGATGGAATGCACCCAAAACATGGAAATAATGGAAATAATGTAAAAATACCAGCAAAGTGATGCTTTGACATTTCATTTCACAACTGCTGTATGTACAGTACCATGCAGCAAGTTTTACCAGTCATATTTGCCCAACATCAGGTATCATTTTGACCCAGAATGTCAGCCAGGCTATGGCATATTACTATATGCCTCTTTCTCAAATGTAACAACCATTAAACAAGAATAACCAATGTGTCTGCCTGTCTCTTTCCTTTGATCAGAAAAAAAAAAAAAAGCAAAGAATCAGCCCTATATGATTACTTTTATTCAGCTGACAATATTACAAGGCCTGGAAGACCAGCTATTCACTTCTAAATAGCATAAACTTCAAGGAGCAAGTGGCATTCATGTCCCCCATAATCATCACCCTCTCTCCAGCATGCTCTCTTATAATCTTCTTTAAAATTCTATACTTCCTGCTGTTCTTTTTGTGCTTATTCACCCTCAAGAAAAAAAAAAAAAAAACTATCATGAACACCATAATCACCACAAAACTTTCTCACATTCTGCACTCACCTGTGCATTCTATCTTCATTGCCAAGATGTCTTTGCTCATGGCACAGTTTCCTACATCCAACTTTTCTACCTTGAAGTTTCTTTCCTTTCTATGAAGAAAAAATTACTCTTCCTCCTACTCTATCCTTAACTTCCCATTCCTTTCTAATCATCACACATTCACTGCCATCCATTTGCACATCATCTCTCAAGTGTGTTTCAGTCATTTCAACTAGGTAGAAATGCCATTCATTGAGTTCTTTACACATATCCGGAAATTTTCCAGTGTCCCATCTTCTTGTGTTCACACATCCAAACTTCATGCATTTTCTTGCCTGGTGTTCTCTTCCTCGCCTTTCAGCTTCAGTCATTCATCTTGTCTCTTGCACTCCTTTCTCACTACTACTATGTTTCCTCAGTTGTTTTCTCCTAACCCTGTTTGCCGTGTCCTATGCCATTTCCTTATTTTGTGCCCATTCCATAACATTCCATTCAATCCACATTTTGGGAAGGTTTGTGAAGTGTATTGCATCCCTTGCCAATACTCTGTTCCAGTCTATACTCTCTGACAACTGCAGGCCATTGTATTTCCATTCTTCTAGGTTTTCTAGGCATTTCCTATTTAAATTTTTCATTTTCATATTAAATACTCTCCCTTGCCCTCTTCTCATGGGTACATACATGAGGAGAGGCTTCTTTCCTTTCTTCTCCCCTTCATATTTTCATTATCTCGCTTAGGAATCTCTCAGTATTCCACTCACTTACCCTTAACAGACTGTTCCCTCCTCCTTCCACCACCACTTGGTCATTTTCTGCCATCCCTGCCAAACTGTTTTTTAAACATCAGTATATTTTTTTTTCAATATCCACACCACTTTCTGTCTAGTCCATAATCTGATATTATCCCTCAATTAGGAAGTGAATTTCCCTTCCTACTCCCATGAAAATACTATCTCCAAATAGCCAAAGTTTTCTCTTTAATTTTCCACTTGCTTTTAACCTTACTTTTTTTTTTTTTTTTTTTTTTTTGCACTTGTCTCTAAGCATGTATGCCAATTCCTGGCTATGTACATTTTTCCTGGGTTGTGCCCTCACTAACCTGATCTGCATTGTCCTGCTGCTGCTCTGCCTGGCCTACTTCTGTTTCCAACCACTTCATACTCTCTTGCTGTGCACGTGTGGTCCTCTGTTACTTTTATTCCCTTTGGCCTTTGCTTCCTGTCATTGGCAGTCAGCTCTGAGTCATCTTTGCCAGTTTTTCTCACCCCCAGCTGCTAACTCTGTACAGGGGCTTTATCCATCCTTGTATGGAATATGTTTCACATGTATGAGGGTTCCAATCATACCACTGTTTTGGACAGGGTGGAATCAAAAGCTTTTCATCTTATTATCTTCTCTCCTCTAATTGGCTGTCTTCAGCCTCTTTCTCGGTCGGTCCCAAAATGTTGCATCTCTTGCTATCTTCTATGGCTATTTTCATGCCAACTGCTCTTTTGATCTTGGTAACTGCCTACCTCCCTTTCTCCTGCAGCCTTGCTGTACAAGACTTTCTTCTTTCTCTCACCCATATTATGTCCACCTCTTTAATGCAAGAATTAACCAGTATTCTCAGTCATTCTTCCCTTTCTCTGGTAAATTCTGGAACTCCCTGCCTGCTTCTGCATTTCCTCCTTTCTATGATTAACTCTTTCAAGAGGGAGATTCCAAGATACTATCCTGCAATTTTGACAACCACTTTCAACTCAGTGGTTCCTTTTTTATTGCAATTTTGTTGCCCTTGGCCAGTGCCTTTCCTACATAAAAAAAAATCTAACCTTACCTAACCTAACCATGGGGGGCAAAGTCCCCTCCTCAACCCTCTCTCCCTTAAGGTCATTAACCTATCATTACCTAAATTAACCTACTAAGGACAAAGCCAGGGGCTTTGTCCTCACCAGACCCCCCCATTTAAGGATTCTAACCTAGCCTAACTTTACATTACCTAACCTAACCAAACCTAACATTACCTAACCTAACCAAACCTAACATTAACTTAACTTTAACTGGGGATTTGGCTCCCTGCTGCATTCGAATTAGTGGCACTATGTGCACTACAAATGTGTCATGCATAAAGCTTTATATGATTAAATATTGTAACAAAAGTCCCCCCCTTTTCTCCCATACCTCACTTCTGCATGGCTCTTTACCAGGCTTCACTCTGCACCAACCAGCCAAGGCCATAGAAGAACTGGGAGAGGGGAGAGGGCTCTCACCAACATTAACTTTCCCAAAACCACATGGAGGCCTGGGGAAAGAATTTCACTGGGTCCCTGTGGCCTGTCTACAAGGGGGGAGAAGCATATTGCTCATCTTGATGGATCTCTGATTGCTGTCACAGGCATGGGGGGGAAGGAGAGAAATATGCAGACTCTTGCTAGGCATGCTTTTTATTTACCAAACTGCATAGACATGGCTTACAGTACTTGACTAAACATTGGCATGCCACAGCAACTCCTTACACACTCACTATCCTGGCACTCAATCTCATGGCAGGGTAGAAAAGGCACAATGGCGCAGGGAAGGTTTGTCACGGAGTGCAGTGACACTCCAACTGTCATTACAGTGAAGTTGCAACTCCCGTCTTTGGTGATAGTCTTCTTTCACCACTGCCCCAGCTCTTCTCTTGTCCACCCACATCCATGTACAGACATACATGCACACACATACACAGAGGGGGGTATATACATAACACTATCCCCCTATAAATAAAGTCATCCCAACTATTACACATACATTAGCTAATACACAACATTACATGATATACAAAACAAATTTCATAAAATCAGAACACATTCATCCATCCAATGAGGCTTCTGCCTGGTTCTTCCAGGTTTGTCAATCTCCCCAGTCCCCAGTGTCACTTTCACTGGCAGGGTTATTTGCAATGTCACTGCCACTCATCTCATTTGGCTTGTGTCTTGTGTCTTTCACAGCTGTTTTTCTTTGTGCTCCCCAAGAGAAGGTACTGCTTCCCATGTACTCCACCAGCAGTTGGTGTGCCACCTTTAACTGTCTATGGGTACCAATGGGGACAAGGTGGTAGGTGATGTTGGAGAGGGCTTCCAGTACCTCATACAGCCCATCCCAGGAACTCTGGAGCTTAGGAGACAGATCATGCACCATGCAGTGGTTGAACAACCACACCCTGTCACTGGGCATGTATGTAACCTCTTGAACATGCTGACAGCACTGCTGGTACATTGCATGGCCTGCCAATTTCAAACGCCTGCTCCCCATCACCTCACATCATCCAGCCACTGCTGTTTCCTAGTCCCCCTTGACCCCAAGGTGTAACTCTTCCTAGGATGGCGATGCATTGGGGGTGATCAGGTGGGAATTCTCTCTCGCCTGCCAACAGTGCATCCCTTCAGCTGTCTGACAAGTCACATAGCTCCACTGCTCACTCTCCTCACTCTGAGTGTCACCTCTGAGGATCAAGGGCACCTCCTCACCATGTAGCCTCAACTTCTCCTCTCAGAGATCTGCACACTTCTACTTACATGAGGAAGTCAATCTCCAGCAAGTACGGGTCTTCAAGGATGGCAATGAAGACAGTCATACACTCCATCATGCCTCCCACACTGATGTTCACCATCACGGGGCTCTGCAGGGCTACACACTTCCCGGTGATGCCACACAGCCACTGTGCAATCTCTGGCACACCGCACACCTCCACCAAGTCCTTCCTCATGAACGTCTTCTTGGAGCCCATGTCCACCAAGAGCTGAGCAGGATGCCCATTCACCATGTCCACCATTTGCACTGCTGTGAGTCAGCAACTTACTTCTGGTGGGGCTGTGCAACATCCAGATAAGGCATCACCCTTATGCCCAGCACGGACGTGTTTCCTACTTCCACCACCCTCTTGGGATGTTGCCAATCCCTCGAGTGGTGTCCCATCTGGCCACAGCTCCAGCAACAGGGCTTGAAGAATACATAACTGGTATCCTCCAATGAGTGTGACCTTCACCAGGACTTTCACTACCTAGCCCCATATGCTGGTGATGAGCTGCAGGGCTCGTTCTTCCGTGCTCCACTTTTGAACTCAGCCAGCATCTCAAACTGAGCCTGGTAAGCCTCCCAGGGAACCTTCCTGTCAAACTGCTGGCTTCCTCCAACTGTGGCCAGTCCATGGAGAAGAAGGTGGTGACCCACGGCTCTTGCCGTCCCCTTCTTCACTGCTGGGAGGCGAGGGAGGGTGAAGGAAGGTGGAGAAACCACCCAGAGTGGGAACAGAGCACATGGCCTACACAGGCTCCCACATGTCCTCATGATTTCCTGCCAATTATTCCCAGGTGATGCGCCCCTCCTTTACCTCTTCATTTCAAAGTCTCCTGCAGTTTCTCCGTGACACAGGCATAGCACTTGTTGACAGTCTCCTGCAGTTTCTCTGTGGCACAGCTCTTGTCAGTATACTGCTGGCCCCGGCCTTGCATCATCTGCATCTCACCGTGTAGGGCGAGTCTTGCAACCTTCACCATCTTCTGTGTCTGTAGTACTTGGTGTGCCATCTGCTGTGCCAGCTGTAATAGCTGCTGTACTATGAGAATCAGCATATGTGGCTTTTCCTCCAGGGTGGGGGTAAAGCAGCCCCACCAACATTTGGCACTGCGAGTCCTCTCCTGCGCTTCCCGCCAGGCCATCCGCCATCTTGTTCTTGTCTGTGTCCCTGACTAAACAAGGTATAGGACACTATACCAACTCCTGACACCACTGTTATGAAAGCCCCTCCTTTCCTCCATATTTCACTTCTGCACCACTCTTCGTCGGGCCTCACTCTGCACCAGCCAGCCGAGGGCACAGGAAACCTGGAAGAGGGGAGAGGGCTCTCGTCAACACCTACCTTTCCAAACCACATGGAGACCTAATGAAAGGATTTCACTGGGTCCCTGAAGCATATTGCCCAGCTTGACGGGGATCTCTCACTGCTGTCAAAGGTATGAGGAAGGAAAGAGATATGCAGACTCTTGCTAGAAAAGCTATTTACCAAATTACACAGACACGGTTTACATTACCAGACTAAATGCTGGCACGCCAAAGCAACTCATCACACACGCACTGTCTTGGCACTCAGTTTCATAACAGGGTAGAGAAGACACTCCTAACAGCACAATGACACAGAGCAGGTTCGTCACTGAGTGCGATGAATGCAATTCCCACCTTGGGTGACACTTTTCTTTTGCCACCCCACCTGGCTCTTCCCTCGCTCATACACACCCCCGCACAGACATACATACAGACTTACACACACATACACACAGGCATATATATATATATATATATATATATATATATATATATATATATATATATATATATATATATATATATATATATATATATATATATATACACACACACACATCCCCGCACAGACATACATACAGACTTACACACACATACACACAGGCATATATATATATATATATATATATATATATATATATATATATATATATATATATATATATATATATATATATACACACACCCCCGCACAGACATACATACAGACTTACACACACATACACACAGGCATATATATATATATATATATATATATATATATATATATATATATATATATATATATATATATATATATATATATATATATATATATATATATATATATATATACACACACCCCCGCACAGACATACATACAGAGTTACGCACACATACACACAGGCTTATATATATATATATATATATATATATATATATATATATATATATATATATATATATATATATATATATATATATATATATATATATATATATATATACACACACACCCCCGCACAGACATACATACAGACTTACACACACATACACACAGGCATATATATATATATATATATATATATATATATATATATATATATATATATATATATATATATATATATATATATATATATATATATATATATATATATACGTAACAATAATAATATGACAATCAATTTGCATCCAGTGCAACAAAAATATCAACCAGTAATACAGTGGTGAATAAAATACCTGCCACGGAACTAGTTACTCTGGAGACGTAATGCAGTTACAGTACCCACATACCAGCACACTCTCGCAGTACCGAGAGGATGAGCAAGGAAATCAAGATAAATTTTGAAAATTCGTTTGTGAGTTGTTTGTTATTTGCATCACATGGTGTAACCATTAGAAATGCTCCAAATGATGTGATCTACAACTTGAGCATGATATTAAGTATTGTGTTAAACTGCACTAGAACCAAATATTTAAATTTATCAAAATTTTGAAAAATAGATGCAGAATTGGTTTGTTTACATTGTCACTGAGGAAGCCAGCAGCCCAGCATGTGTTTAGTAAAAGGCATCATGAGCGCCAAAGCCTTCAAGGCTATATAGACCAAGAACGAGTCCACAATGACTTCTTTTGCTTTTTCGGTTAATCTGGAAGTGACATCTGTGTAACATACAAGCACAAAACTCACATGTGATGTAGAAGTCTCGGTGACCTTGCCATAAACAATAAAAAGAAAAAAAAAAATTGGGGGGGACACTTGTCTAGTATGGCTGTAATAGCACTTGAGAGTGTGGCGAAATTCGACATTTTTAAGCCTAGCGAGCAATGCACCAGTCAAGAGTAAACATTTAAATGATTTTATATTATTTATAACTGGGATTTGTGGGTATCTATAGAACTGATCACTCTAATCATAAGCTGCCATTCATGAGACCACCAATTACGACTTTCCATGGTAGGTTGTTATACTTTTCATTTGTTTTAGAGACATGTAAGGCGTTCTGATAGAGGGTCAATGTCATTTGTTGATATGTTGTTGAAAGTGTTGAAAGTCACTATGTTGGATATTTAGCGAAAGCAATGTTTAAGATGCGATTTGCAGATGTAAAGAAGAGGTTACATACATTCATTAAAGAAGCTGCCAAACTCTACCCACCTCCATCGCCCTGAGAATCGATCTACACACCACGTCGCTTCACTAACATCAGTAGCTCACACCGGTAAGGCATAATAATATGATTTTTGAAGTCCCTTGTTAGGTTAGGTTATGCCAGGCTAGGCTAGGTTAAGTTATGCTAGGTTAAGTTAGGTTATGCTAGGTTAGGTTAACGTCCTAGAGGGGTCCAGGCTAGGTTAGGTTAGGAAAATTCGAAATATTAAGGGAAATTTCCTTAGATTTCTGAACGCCCATATTTCTCTTAATTTTCATCCCCTACCCTCCCAAAACCCCTGACTCCCTACAGGCCACAAGCTTGATTGAGGGGTTAGGGGTGGTTAGGGGGAACGGGGGAGACACATAAAGAAATACCGCTTTTTCTTCAAGCACAGCAAAATCGCAACTATAGCAACCAGCTCGAAGGAGGAGGGCTTCATCTTGAATGTTTATTTTTTCTTATGTAACGGGCCAGCGGGCCAATGGCTGCTCTCGACCGTGTGAATGCTTTCGGTTGAAACCTGCTGGCTGCTCCGGGTGGCTGGAACCAGCCAGGTGGAAAAGCAGCCACGTGTAAGCCTTTAATCATCCTTTTCTTCATCTCTACACAGTTCCAGCAGCAGTACCATCAATTCCCTTCCTCTCTTTTCCACTCTTTCATTTCTATTATGCCCTAACTCAGAATCATTTGCATCATCTGTCTCTCTCATGCCTCTCACTCCAGCCCCACATGCTCTGCCGTCTCATCCTCTCTCGTGTCACACATCTGGTACACATTGCTGCGGGGCTCAGACCATTTGTAATACCTTGTATTAACATTCATATAATGTGCCCTAACTTAGAAGAGATCACCAGGCAGGCTTCCATCATGACATCTTTCATACATCGGGGCCTCTTTCTCCTTGTACCATTCCAGAGTACTCTCATTCCATCTCATTCTTCCATTCATTCAGTCCCGCACACTGCACTTTTCTATCTATTTTACTCTTACAGTTTCTCACACCCCATTCAGTTCCCACTCTGCCTCCTCTCGTCACTACCTGTTCACGCTCATTTTGATTTTTCCCAGCCATTGTCATCCCCCACACATTTTGTAACACTGCCATTCTCATGCACCTCTTTCTTCAGTTTGCTTCCACTTTCATTCCACAGGTACACCTTTCTTGCTATTCTTGCATCATCCATTCTCTTAAACAGACTAATCTTGTATATAGTCTTTCCCTAAACATGCTCCATCGCATATCACCTAGCTCTCAAAGCATCTACTGTTGTGTACCCAGGTGCATTCAGTGCCATCCTATAAATTATAGCTACTGCTCTATTTTACCCCACTTCTAACTTATCAATTTCACTTTCATTCTGTACAATCACATCCATACCATACATTATACCTGGCACAGCTACACTCTTCCATACTTCTCTCAGCACGTCATACGAGTACTTTTATACTTCCTTTCATTCTTACCGCGCTTCCTTATCAACATACCCACTGGATTACCATGCTTAGCTTTTCATTCTTTGCCTTTTCAGACCCATTCGGACTTATCCACATCCCGAAGTATTTGTATTCTTGTGCCTGTTTCAACTCATTCTCTCCAGCTCTTCATACCACATTAATTTTATCCTCCGATGACGTATTCACCTTCACCTACTATCTTGCTTTTCTCACTGCACCGGTGTTTTCTATATCCATCTACAACATCCAGCAGTTTTTTGAGCTCATTTGCCGATTCACTCATAACCACTACATCATCAGCATAGCAGAGCACGCATATCTTATTATCTTCCACACTTACTCCTGCGTTCCATTATTGTTCCTACCATGGAAACAGTAAGGAGAGTGGACGTAAAAAATTCGATTTTTTCGACCCAGACCTCAATATTGAGTTTTTAACAGCATAGTCACCTCTGAAGTGTCTGCTTTCTTCTGTGAAAACGGGAAACTGATAATATCATTCTTTCTATGTTTAAATCGCCTTTGTTTAGTCATTTAAAGGGATTTAAATGCCCCGCCCCACGTGTCTTTTAGAAACTCGTTACTTTAAAGCTTTTTTTTTTTTTTTTTTTCTTTACCATATTTGTGAACGTCCATCTGGCATCACTGCTATAGAGGAGCGGGAGGGGCAGCTCTGAACCACCACGTCGTGACAGTCTGACAGGTCCAATTAAGGATTCTACATAAGTTTATACATTCCTTGGGTTCAACTATCTTAGTGTCTGCCAAGACGTTAAACCTGTTTAACACCTCACCCCATTTTTCTTGGCTTTTTTTGCTCATTCACAGGTTTGGAAGCAATGGGTCATCATTCAGAAGCTAAGCTAGCATGACTTGAGGCAGTAAAGAGAAAAGAAAGGAATACCAGTCACCAGCCTATGCACTCGTGTCACTAGCTCACGCTCTCTTTTCTAGCCTGCCCAACCTCACACCTCACCCCTTTATCCTCTTCCCTCTGCCTCTCAAGAACCACCACCACCACCGCAACTCATTGCTGAGTCCTACCAAGCAACACAGCAGGATATACGAATCCAGCTATTCCAGGAAAAAAAAAAAAAGAAATCCACTCCCCTTCGAAGATTATGGGAAATACGAGGCTGGAAAGCCTAGTATCCAAGATATGCTACAAATGCTTCAGGGAGAAGAAAACTGAGGCAAAAAACAACTTTGACAGCATTATCACCATCACTTTTGTCATGCCCTCTGATAATCTCACCTGCTAGTGAGTATCCTATCAAACAGGAGGGAACCAGGTACCTGAACATAATAATAAATACTAGTTTACTTTTGGTTGTCATTTTTCTTCTATTATTTGTATAATTTTACTGAAAAAAAGCCAACATACGCAATGGTACTTCTCAGAAGGAAACGGCTCGTATCTCAAAACTTGTATTTTTGAACATGATAATAAACACTAGTTTACTTTTGGTTGTCATTTTTCTTCTATTATTTGTATAATTTTACTGAAAAAAACAACAACATACGCAATGGTACTTCTCAGAAGAAAACGGCTCGTATCTTGTATTTTCCACATTTCAAGCGCAATTTCTCTGTTGACTTACAAGATAATACAGAAGTAAAGCTATCTTTGGAAAGAGGAAAGAAAGGCAATTTTTTTCTCCAAAAGCAGATTTACAAAAAAAAGTTGTTTATATTGTGGTGGATTTTTTTTTTTTTGTTTCTATCTTATTTCCATATCAAATATGTTATTGAAAATCCATTTTTTTGGGTGAAATGAAGATAAATGTATGTGTATGATTTTCGAAACAGTTGGTTGGAAAACAATTAAGAAATTCAAGCGATTTTCTTACATTTTCAGTGTCGAATAAATTTTTCTCCGAAACCAGTGGGCGAATCTCAATGAAAATTGGGGATTTTATATTTTACATACATGCACATGCACACTAAAAATCATGTGTATCGGAAAACATGCACATGCACACTAAAAATCATGTGTATCGGAAAAAAAAAATGTCATCTCTAATAGTAACAAGCGTCCACTCTCCTTAAACATTCTTGGTTCCAGAAGTCAACCTTATAAATATTTTGTTTTTGTAAGGCACGCCATAATATGTAATATTTTTGTGAAAAACACTCGAATGCGAGTTTTCTGCAGTCCCAGACAACGTATCAGGGATTAAAATTTCTGTCGGTATGTAGGGGCAAAACCGGTACTGCGAACGCTCGCATCCCATGTCCCTAGTAGTAGTAACTCCAAGATCAAGATCACCGTCGCGCCCAAATTCCAAAATTCAAACGCGAGCACTAATAACAACAAAGATGGCAGACGCGGCGGGAAAAATGCAGCAAGTCTTGGAATTATTATCGAAATTCTCACTTAATTCACTGGACAGTGAGTGGACAAAGAGTGTGATCGATGCGGACTTTACAGAAGTGGGGGATCTGCCTTCAAACTTTGAGGAGCATCATTTCAGCACTAACTTGAGTGGCTTATTTAGTGCAGTGAACAATTCTTTTCGACATTGGGTTGACCTCCTGCCCAATTTAACGGATGATAATCACAGGATGTCTAACTCCACCTTGACAACTGAAGATGACGACGACAGATTACACACCAGGTTTTGGACAGAATTGTCTGATGACTTGAAGAAGCTGATGACGCTACTGTTTTACTATTGTTACAGAGGACAACGGTACGACGCCCGAGAGGCAGAACGGGAGTTTGGTATTCAGGCGGCTAGCCTCTATTTCCTGGTGCTGTGTGTTCCCGGCAGCAATGCCTTCAGGGTCTTCCATCCTGTCATGTATCGGAAGTGTATGGAAACAATGCGCCTTGCTACCAAATTGCAAGTTGGTGCTGCCAGCCCAAAGAAAGGCCGCCATAGCACCACTGCCCGGGCCAGTCAGCGCAGACACCAGGAAGACCAGATGAACACAGAGGCTGAGGAGGAGGAAGAGAGTGAGGCAACAATGCTGACTCCAAGTGAAGCAACCAAATTGGTACGCTCCCTCAACGTCCTCCTTCATGATTTCCTGCGACTGACAGTGAGATTCTCTTTAAAGCATTCCCCAGAATCCCTTGATGAGACCATCAGTATTCTGATTGAGGTATCGTGTTCTGAGACCAACAATGCTGCGGGGATATTTGTGGAGCGTCATGGCCCTGCTACTACCACTGCCCTTGCCTACAATTCATATTGTTCTCTACAATCTCTTTGTTGCACCATACATGGTCAGAAAAAGAAGATAGTTCTGCTCATCATGAAGCACATCCTCCATAACATCCTCATGGTTCCCCGTGGCCTCTCAGACCTCTCGGGGCGCTCCCTTAATGTCATCCGAGAACACTCACAGATCTTTGTTAAGTATATTCTGATGCAGGTTAAGGAGGAAGCCTATGATGGGGTCTACATCCTCATCCAACACCTGTGCCTCCAGGTGCCTGATAAGGCTGAATTCCGGCAGAAGGCAGCCCAGTCAGTGGTGGAAATTCTGCGTTTCTTACCAACCCATCTATATGTGCGCCTCATCAAGTGGTTCTTCAAGTTTTCCCACAATGAGAAGGCAGGACACCGGCTCTTCATGCTTGAGGTAATGCTTAGCTTTGCCATGGTTAGACTGAATCTTGTAAAGTTTAGATTCTTTATTACATTCAATGTTTACTTCTGTTATGTGTGAAACTTAAATTCTGACTTAAAGAGCTTTCTTGGATGTGCTTTAAGTGAATTTTACTAATACGACAATTAGTATTTTATAATTTTCATCTCTTAGGTCAGGTGAACTGAGAGATCATTTTACTGCTTGAATTTAGACAATCAACATTGGGTATATTTGTAGTTTCATACAGCACTGCTTGAATGTATATGTAGTTATCTCCATGTCTTTGATCTTAATAGATATTGTATTTCTAGTTCAAGCTTTACTCACCAACAATCAGTAACAACAAAATCACTTTGAAGGTCATCCACTAAGACTTTTGCTTCTCACTATACAGCATAGACAAATACAATATTATATTGTTTATTGAAAGGATTTGTGGGCTGAGTTTGATCAGTGTAGTCCAAAAGTGCTGACACAAGTGAGTTTAAAAAATTGAAAAATGAATATATTTTCATTCACTAGCTGAAATAAATTTCCTTTTATAATTCTAAATACACATAATGTAATTTAAGAATATATTTTAGAAGTTTAAGGGAATAGTTATTGTGATACATGGCAACAGTGAGTCATCACCAGATGCCTTTTAGTTTGTTAACAGAAACACAGAAATTGGTTGTGTAACATTTGAGATGGTGCTTCTAATGGTCTTCTCAATCCTGTCAATCCAGATGGCTTAATTGGGTTTCATGACAATTTCTGCCATACAAGATTGAGTTGCAGAGGCAGGCTGTCAGTAGTGTTAGTCCAGTATGTTCCCAGACTAGAGGTGGTGATGATGGTAACTGTTTAAGGTGATACTCTTAACTCATAAATTATAAATCTAGATATCTTGATTCAAAGTATTTTCTTGTGAGGATAATATGCAGATAGCCTTAGCTATATTATATATTATATATATCAACTTCTTTTACCTTTTTTGTTTTTGCTTTAACAAGTTTCCAGAAGTTGATATTTATTGGATGATATTCTACAATCTTTAATTCTGCTTCACATGTAAGTATTAACCTTGGAAAAAGAGGCTAAGGTGGTGGTAAACAGAATACCACACTGGTGTCATGATTTTTGTAAGAAAGATGGAAATCAGTGGCAAAATAGGTTTTTTTTTATTGCATTTTTAAAGTTCATGTATATATATATATATATATATATATATATATATATATATATATATATATATATATATATATATATATATATATATATATATATATATATATAATTTTTTTTTCAGGAGAGTCACTGATATATTAAATAAGGGATTAATGCAGGGGTTTGTAACCCTAGGCACATATGCCAAACTTGGCATGCAGAGTGCTTGACTATGGCATGCCATGTCATTTGAAGGAAAGAAAAAGGAAAAAACAATTAATGAGAGATACATAAAGTTTGTGTATGTACTGAAATTCCTTGCTTTTATTAGGGTTTTAATTTTTGTATGACTACCTAATTTTTACACATTATAGTACATTGAATTAAAGCAAAAATGTTCCATACTCATGATGAGTATGTATGAGAGATATTGGTACCAGCTGCTGGTAATGCCTCAGTCAGCTGCTGTCTTGGTGATGATTTAGCTGGAGTGATTTATGCTCTTTTGAGTTATTGTTACTATGGCTACTGTACAAAAAGTCAGCTTGGTATCCAAATGTCTCAGTCATCATAGACAAATAACTTTTAGATTTATGCAGGAGAATGATTGAGTTGTGTGTACTTTATGTGAGAAGATTATGTGGTGCACATTGAGTATTAATAGACACTTTGAAACAAAAACATGAATTTGCAAGGAATAAATGCCACAATAGAATATTATATTTATATTATGCATATAGATGAAAATGTTCTGTAATTGCAATGGTCACCGTAAGTGGGCATTATTGCAATAATTATTTTTTTCACATCAATTCATTGTGTGGTATTGCCAATACTTTCGGTTCCAAACTAGTGATAATTGATAATTTTAGTTTTTGGAACATGAGCATGTTGACATTTTATTTTCAAAATCAAATGTAGTTATTTTACTTAAAACAGTACTTTTCATTAGTGAAGAGACAGGATAAGCATTGAATTTGAAGTTTTCTAAGATTTTTCTTAGTTTTCTTAGATAAAGATAAAAATAATGATTTGGATTTATCTGTTTCTTTATTTAAAATATTGTTGTTATCGCTAGTATCAGAATTTTAGATTTATTAATTTATCAGTTATCAGGCGATGAATTTATTGCCAGTTATCGATTGTTAGTTATCACCAATAAAGTTATTGTTTTTTATTTATCGGTTATGAAGAAAATTTATTTTGCTATCGTGCCCAGCTATGATGTTCATTGCTTAGAGAATAATTATGATTTTAATTTTCATACACTAAAGTAGTGAAAAAGATATCACATCTAGGATGCAAGATAGTAAAAAAAATGGCATTAGTAATAAAGCATAATTATGTTAAAAAATTGGTGACCTCTTAATTAGTGTGTATGTAAAGTCTGCCATCTTAATCACCACTGGCAGTTGGTGGACTAGCAGTACAGGAAAATCATGATTTACAAACAATTGGTTCATGGGCATTCAGAGTTATGAATATATGTAGAATGATTTTGTTCTTTGTAAGTGTAGGAATCACATTAAGGAGTAAAAAAATAGGAAGAACATTGCTCAACTAATATTGCTAGATGCATGAAATGGGGGAAAAAAAAAAATCTGCAGTTGATCCTAGTTTATGAAAGTTGAGTTTTATCATTAGTTTTGGTTACAGAATTATGTAACTTACTCATAAATCAAAATTGTTGAAAGAAATATTAGTAGGTAGATGCATGAGATGGAAAAAGTAAGAAAAAATCTGTAGTTGATCCCTGTTTAATTTAAGTCAGTTTATCATTTTCTTTTTATGGAATTGTATTACTCATTCATAAATTGCAATTCACATGTACTTATACTGAAAATATTTGCATGTAAATATGAACTAGGAGCATTATGCTCTGAGGTTCTCAAGGTGCCTTTTCCTAAAGGCAGCCATGGCCCTGCCTTTCTGCTCAGTGAGGTTTTTGGGTAAGGCACCTTTGGATATTTTGAGTATGTGGCTTCTGGGCCTTGGAAATTGGAACAAGGGCTTGAGACATTTGTAACATTTTCTCCACAGCTCTTTATCACTAGATTTAAGGATCCTGCATATGGATGAGGAAGCATGAAAACATAATTCCATCATGCTGACTATGCAAAGTACTCTCTCTCTCTCTCTCTCTCTCTCTCTCTCTCTCTCTCTCTCTCTCTCTCTCTCTCTCTCTCTCTCTCTCTCTCTCTCTCTCTCTCTCTCTCTCTCTCTCTCTCTCTCTCTCTCTATATATATATATATATATATATATGAACACACACACACACACACACGCACACACACAGTGGAACCTCGGTTTTCGAACTTAATTTGTTGCCAAATGCCATTTGAAATCCAAAATGTTCGAAAACTGAAAGGATTTACCCATAGTAATCAGTATAAAATGGATTAATCCATTTTCAGACACCTGTCCACCATGTCTTAGCTGGTAATGACCGATGGTCCCATTGCTAAGGTGGCCGCTCCGCAACATCTCCAGCTTAGAAATTTTTTATCCAGAAAGGATGTATTGAATGAACTTAGTAACAGAACTCATCAAAAGATATTGTTTAGACCATGCAGGCATTCTCTTTGTCACCGATTAAGTGAGGGAAGCTTTACAGTGTGACATAGAGAGGACCAATCCATTCACCATCAAAATTAAGGTGGTCATAACACTTAGACATCTTGCTGCTGGGAGAACCTGCTTAGAAAATGCATTTGTGCAGTAGTGATGGCATTGTGGCTTGGGATTACTAAGATTGGTTATTTCTAAGACTGAATTACTGTCTGTCTCTCTCCTCCAAATATATTAAAACAAAGGAAATTATTATAGAAACTATAGATTAATAATTAGTGGCAGCTTTTGCTATGTCTTGTTGTATTTGAAATTAAGTAACTTAAAAAAAAAAAAAAAAAAAAATATATATATATATATATATATATATATATATATATATATATATATATATATATATATATATATATATATATATATATATATATATATATATATATATATATATATATATATATATATATATCTATATCTGTCTATCTATCTATCTATCTATCTATCTATCTATATATATATATATATATATATATATATATATATATATATATATATATATATATATATATATATATATATATATATATATAGCTTAGGATTGTTGTTATTTGTGAAAGTGTCAACTAACATGGAATTGTTTATTGTTGTCACTGGACCTGGATCCTGTGATTTGGCTGGGATTTTGTCCATGGATCCTTAGATGTGTCTGAAATGGGCAGCTCTGCTCTGGACCAGCATGCATTGGTTGCCCATCACTGGGTGATACAGACATTGAGAATACATAATATCAGAGATGGGATCAAATACAGATAACCAAATACCTACAAATACAAATATGAATTTTTCAACTAAATTTTATTAGTTACAAATACATATTTCAAGCTTCTGAATCACCAAATATGAGGCTTCAAATACTATAGCGTACATTTCACATTTGTAAATACTGTACTGAATTTCATTCATGCTAATTACAAAAAAATCCTTCCCGTGATGTTTAATTATGTAGGAACTCCATAAGTCAAATGTTGATACTTAGTTATGTACTTTTACAGGCTTAAAATTTCAGTATTACTTTCATTTTCATCAATGTAACAATCCTTTTCTAACTCTGGAAAGAAGAAAAATTTTACTGTTTCATATGTTATTTTAATAGAGAAAATTACAATTCTTAATGTTTTATCATTTCACATTACTTCTTATCTTGATCCACAGTTTACTCTTCAGAGTGATCAGATATGAAAGTTTTTCTTTTCAAGGTATAAATATGAAAAAAAAGGAAAAATAATTGTAAAATAATTTAAAATTAGTCATAATTATAATTGAAATTAAATGGGCATTTCCAAATGTTGTTGTTAGTTAGTATTTATAGCTTTTTAAACAATTTTGCTTTCTGTATTGTTTATAATGTTAAATGTTTTGTGACTATGAAGCAAATAGCAAACAAAGTTCAAGTACTAATACAAACATACACCTTTTAAATGTAGGTGATGGTATTTGCCACTTACAATTGCATTTATGTACAATAAGATATTTATTACTAGATTTAACCATAAAAAAAAAGTGCACAAGTGGAATATAAAGCACCCTTCAAAAAAAAAAAAAAATGCAGCACTTACAGCCACATTTCTATGATCACTGGTCCAGAACAGCAGCTTGATAATTTTGATGTGCAGTGTGTCTAATCAACATAGTCAAGAGAAACAGTGCCAGCCCAGCAAAAAAAAAGGCTCAGCTTAGCAATATCAATGACTAGACATACTATAAGCTAAGTAACTTGTAAAGTTTGAGTTCTTTGCTTAGAGAGCAGCAATGTTTCATTGTTTCAAACAAATTATTATTTTTTTTTATGTAGGAAGGACACTGGCCAAGGGCAACAAAAATCTAATAAAAAAAAATGTCCACTGAAATGCCAGTCCCATAAAAGGGTCAAAGCAGTGGTCAGAAATTGATGAATAAGTGTCTTGAAACCTTCCTCTTGAAGGAATTCAAGTCATAGGAAGGTGGAAATACAGAAGCAGGCAGGGAGTTCCAGAGTTTACCAGAGAAAGGGATGAATGGTTGAGAATACTGGTTAACTCTTGCGTTAGAGAGGTGGACAGAATAGGGGTGAAAGAAGAAAGTCTTGTGCAGCGAGGCCGCGGAAGGAGCGGAGGCATGCAGTTAGCAAGATCAGAAGAGCAGTTAGCATGAAAATAGCGGTAGAAGACAGATAGATATGCAACATTGCGGCGGTGAGAGAGAGGCTGAAGACAGTCAGTTAGAGGAGAGGAGTTGATGAGACAAAAAGCTTTTGATTCCACCCTGTCTAGAAGAGGAGTATGAGTGGAACCCCCCCAGACGTGAAGCATACTCCATACATGGACGGATAAGGCCCTTGTACAGAGTTAGCAGCTGCGGGGGTGAGAAAAACTGGCGGAGACATCTCAGAACACCTAACTTCATAGAAGCTGTTTTAGCTAGAGATGAGATGTGAAGTTTCCAGTTCAGATTATAAGTAAAGGACAGACCGAGGATGTTCAGTGTAGAAGACGGGGACAGTTGAGTGTCATTGAAGAAGAGGGGATAGTTGTCTGGAAGGTTGTGTCGAGTTGATAGATGGAGGAATTGAGTTTTTGAGGCATTGAACAATACCAAGTTTGCTCTGCCGCAATCAGAAATTTTAAAAAGATCAGAAGTCAAGCGTTCTGTGGCTTCCCTGCCTGATATGTTTACCTCCTGAAGGGTTGGACGTCTATGAAAAGACGTGGAAAAGTGCAGGGTGCTATCATCATCGTAGGAGTGGATAGAACAAGAAGTTTGGTTTAGAAGATCATTAATGAATAATAAGAAGAGAGTGGGTGACAGGACAGAACCCTGAGGAACACCACTGTTAATAGATTTAGAAGAACAGTGACCGTCTACCACAGCAGCAATAGAATGGTCAGAAAGGAAACTTGAGATGAAGTTACAGAGAGAAGGATAGAAACTGTAGGAGGGTAGTTTGGAAATCAAAGCTTTGTGCCAGACTCTATCAAAAGCTTTTGATATGTCCAAGGCAACAGCAAAAGTTTCACCAAAATAATCTAAAAGAGGATGACCAAGACTCAGTAAGGAAAGCCAGAAGATCACCAGTAGAGCGGCCTTGACGGAACCCATACTGGCGATCAGATAGAAGGTTGTGAAGTGATAGATGTTTAAGAATCTTCCTGTTGAGGATAGATTCAAAAACTTTAGATAGGCAGGCAATTAAAGCAATAGGATGGTAGTTTGAGGGATTAGAACGGTCACCCTCTTTAGGAACAGGTTGAATGTAGGCAAACTTCCAGCAAGAAGGAAAGGTAGATGTTGACAGACAGAGCTGAAAGAGTTTGACTAGGCAAGGTGCAAGCACGGAGGCACAGTTTCTGAGAACAATAGGAGGGACCCCATCAGGTCCATAAGCCTTCCGAGGGTTTAGGCCAGCGAGGGCATGGAAAATATCATTGCGAAGAATTTTAATAGGTGGCATGAAGTAGTCAGAGGGTGGAGGAGAGGGAGGAACAAGCCCAGAATTGTCCAAGGTAGAGTTTTTAGCAAAGGTTTGAGCAAAGAGTTCAGCTTTAGAAATAGATGTGATAGCAGTGGTGCCATCTGGTTGAAATAGAGGAGGGAAAGAAGAAGAAGCAAAGTTATTGGAGATATTTTTGACTAGATGCCAGAAATCATGAGGGGAGTTAGATCTTGAAAGGTTTTGACATTTTCTGTTAATGAAGGAGTTTTTGGCTAGTTGGAGAACAGACTTGGCATGGTTCCGGGCAGAAATATAAAGTGCTTGAGATTCTGGTGATGGAAGGCTTAAGTATCTTTTGTGGGCCACCTCTCTATCATGTATAGCACGAGAACAAGCTGTGTCAAACCAAGGTTTAGAAGATTTAGGACGAGAAAAAGAGTGAGGAATGTATGCCTCCATGCCAGACACTATCACCTCTGTTATGCACTCAGCACACAAAGACGGGTCTCTGACACGGAAGCAGTAGTCATTCCAAGGAAAATCAGCAAAATACCTCCTCAGGTCCCCCCAACTAGCAGAGGCAAAACGCCAGAGGCACCTTTGCTTAGGGGGATCCTGAGGAGGGATTGGAGTGATAGGACAAGATAAAGATATGAGATTGTGATCGGAGGAGCCCAACGGAGAAGAAAGGGTGACAGCATAAGCAGAAGGATTAGAGGTCAGGAAAAGGTCAAGAATGTTGGGCGTATCTCCAAGACGGTCAAGAATACGAGTAGGGTGTTGCACCAATTGCTCTAGGTCATGGAGGATAGCAAAGTTGTAGGCTAGTTCACCAGGATGGTCAGTGAAGGGAGAGGAAAGGCAAAGCTGGTGGTGAACATTAAAGTCTCCAAGAATGGAGATCTCTGTAAAAGGAAAGAGGGTCAGAATGTGCTCCACTTTGGAAGTTAAGTAGTCAAAGAATTTCTTATAGTCAGAGGAGTTAGGTGAGAGGTATACAGCACAGATAAATTTAGTATGAGAGTGACTCTGTAGTCGTAGCCAGATGGTGGAAAACTCGGAAGATTCAAGAGCGTGGGCACGAGAGCAGGCACTGTCAGTTGCCTCAGACACCTGAGTTTCAGTGAGGAAAAGAAGATGAGGTTTAGAAGAGGAGAGGTGGTGTTCTACAGATTGAAAATTAGATCTTAGATCGCGAATGTTGCAGAAGTTAATGAAGAAAAAGTTGAGGGGGGTGTCAAGACACTTAGGGTCGTCAACAGAAAGGCAGTCCGACCTGGGGACATTTATGGTCCCCTCCCCAGATGGGGACTCCGAGGCTGGTGTGGGAGTCGCCATGATGATTTTAAAATTTTTGAGTGAAGGGTGTGTGTGTTATTAGGTGCTTGTAGTTTTGTGTGGAGGAAGAGAGTTGTCTTTAGAGGGCAGGCTGTGACTGCCCCCTTGTGTTGTGAGACAAAGAGAAACATTCAGTGAGGTCACAGCTGGGTTTAATGATAAGTTCACAGCACCCCCTGAACAGTGCTTTAGACCTCACTGGGAGTAATGGTAATTACACTGTATACACTGGCCAAATAAGTGCCTCTGACCAGCTGAGTCAACATAACTATGTGAGGAGGGAGAGAAGCAGTTGTGTCTGTTCTCCATTTTCTTGAAGTGAGTTATGTAGAATTTTCAGTCATGCATTTTCATAACACTATTATCTTGTTATATTTTACAGGTCATTTCCAAAATGCTTGGTGAGGTGGAGCGAAGTGCAGAAGGATCCCAAAAGAACCTCGAGGAAGTTGTGCAACCTAGAAGGCTTTCAACTGATACAGAATATCAGGAAAATGAGAACTCAGATGAGGAACAAGTGGAAGGAGAAAATAGT
The DNA here is from genome assembly GCF_035594125.1 of Scylla paramamosain. Classification (NCBI taxonomy): domain Eukaryota; kingdom Metazoa; phylum Arthropoda; class Malacostraca; order Decapoda; family Portunidae; genus Scylla; species Scylla paramamosain. Next base: position 1,360,983 of record NC_087165.1, read on the forward strand.
TTCTGTGCAGTGCCTGTGGACCATCCTGTGGAGATACCTCATGACCGCAAACTGCTCTCTCACAAATTCTTGTTGAGTATAATATTTTCACGTTGCCGGGATAGTGCTGCCTCTGTGCGCTCCAAGGCACTTACACTTCTTGCTGAGTGCACTCTGTCCACCAACCGCACTATTATGCTGGCAATGCAGCAAATATTTGTCAATAATAAGCCCCTTATGTTTACCACACCTCATATTACTAGTAACAACATTAACCTTGAGTCACCAGTTCAAGAGAATGAGGAGGTTGAGGAGGAGGAACTGAAATTTCCAAATGCATCACTGGTTGTGTCAATGTTGCGTCGTCGTGCTCTTGATGACAAAGTGACTGTGCGCAAGTCAGCACTTCAAGTACTAGAAAATCTCATGAAACTCCACAATGATATGCTCACCCATCAAAATCTTGCGGTGAGTTTCCATGGTTGCCATGTTACTTTGGTTCAAATGTAATGTTAAGAAGCTACCATTTTAGTTATCTGAATGTGTTTTCTATACATAGAAATTTTGATCTAGACTGAAGTTCTGAGAATATAAATCAGCACTTAGGTGTGTCTTCCCATTGCCCTAGATTTTGTTTTCTTGGCTTTTGAGTTCTTGTGTTTAAATCATGTACATTTGGTATACTTTCATTACATTTCTTTTTAATGCTCATAAATCATCTAACCAATAAAGAAGGATGGCCATCTGGATAAAACATTCACATGCACCATTGCATGTGCTAATCATTGCATTATAAACAAACTTCTTTTAAAGACATTTATGCTGTGATTATGCACTATTCAAATATATTTTTAAACAATATTCTGAATTTACAGGAAGTGCATAATTTTTTTTATCATTAAAGAAAACTAAAGCTGTGAGTATTATACCAAATGTGATTAAGAAATTTCAATGGAGAAAGTTACCATTTTAAGAAGTTTTGGGAGCACACATATGCATGAGTCTACAATACTAGCAAACAGTGCTTGTTGAAATACTCCTGGATGGGAGACCACTGTCCTCCTTTCAGTCTTTGTGTCAATAGGTAAGGTTAACTCATTGATCTTGTTACAAAGTAAATATTATTTTGTGCCTCATTCCAGCAATTTCCACTCCTATGCTGATGATACCATCCTGCACTTTTCCACGTCTTTTCATAGACATCCAACCCTTCAGAAAGTAAAGATTTCACACAGGGAAGCCACAGAATGCCTGAGTTCTGATCTTTCTAAAATTTCTGATTGGGGCAGAGCAAATTTGGTATTGTTCAATGCCTCAAAAACTCAATTCTTCCATCTATCAACCTTCCAGACAATTATCCCCTCTTCAGTGACAATCAACTGTCCCCCTCTTCTACACTAAACATCCTCGGTCTGCCCTTTACTCATAATCTGAACTGGAAACTTCACATCTCATCTCCAGCTAAAACAGCTTCCATGAAGTTAGGTGTTCTGAGATGTCTCCGCCAGTTTTTCTCACCCCCCAGCTGCTAACTCTGACAGGGGTCTTATCCGTCCATGTATGGAGTATGCTTCACATGTCCGGGAGGAGTTCCACTCATACCGCTCGTCTAGACAGGGTGGAATGAAAAGCTTTTCGTCTCATGAACTCCTCTAACTGACTGTCTTCAGCCTCTCTCTCATCGCTGCAATGTTGCATCTCTAGTTGTCTTCTGCTATTTTCATGCTAACTGCTCTTCTGATCTTGCTAACTGCATGCCTCCCCTCCTCCCACGGCCTTGCTGCACAAGACTTCCTTCTTTCACCCCTGTTGTGTCCACCTCTTTAATACAAGAATTAACCAATATTCTCAGTCATTCATCCCTTTCTCTGGTAAACTCTGGAACTCCCTGCTTGCTTTTGTATTTCCACCTTCCTATGACTTTAATTCCTTCAAGAGGGAGGTTTCAAGACACTTATCCTTCAATTTTTGACTACTGCTTTGGACCCTTTTATGGGACTGGCGTCTCAGTGGGCTTTTTTTTTTTTTTTTTCATTGGGTTTTGTTGCCATTGGCCAGTGGCCCTCCTACATAAAAAAATAAATAAATAAATAAAAATTTACCAATAATCTGGCAGAAATTTCTGCAGCTCTTGAAAACAAGTTTTCGTATCTCCTTTATGATGTTGTAATCCCTTTAACCATCCAGTCTGTGATATAGTTATCAGTAGCTTAATGCTAAACAAATTTACAGTGCCTCTTGATCCATTATTTTTGTAGTGTTTTTCAATTTTATTTATTTATTTATTTTTATTTACATATTGAGGAACCAAGCAAAGAAAGTAGTTCAGGATGTAAAAATGAGGGCAGGTGAGAGGTTGTGTAGTAAGTTGACAGAAAACTTCCAGATGAACAAGAAAATGTTATGAAAGAAGTAAGAGGACTAGAAAAGAAATTTCTGGGAATGAAGAGACTGAAAACAGGTGATGGGACACTGCTGAGTGAGAAAGATGTAGTTCACAAAAAGATGGATTGAATATTCTGAAGGATTGTTAAATGTAGAGGAGAATGGAGCAGTGACTACTGCAGTTGATAGATGAAATAAGAGTCAGTAGTTTAGAAGTAAAAAAAATATATATATATATATATATATATATATATATATATATATATATATATATATATATATATATATATATATATATATATATATATATATATATGTATGTATATATAAATCAAGGGAGAGGAAGTGTGAGAGGCTGTGAGGGAAATGAGAAAAGAGAAAGCTGCAGGATTGGTTGGATGTACTGTAGAATATATGAAGTGTGGTAGGGAGAGCATTGTATTGTGGTTGGTAAGGTATCTGTGCTATATTGCTGGCAAGGTGCCAGAAGACTGAATAAATGCATGTGTAGTTCCTTTATGTAAAGGAAATAGGGATAGACAGGAATGCTCAAGCTACAGGGACATCAGTTTGTTGAGTGTGGTCTTTAGGCATTCATGGACAAAGTGTACCACAGGATTGAGAGGAAAGGACTATGCGCTGGTTTCACAGTCACCCTTTTTCATATATTAGCAAGCCAGCAGTCACTATAGCCATAATCCAGTTCCACAGTCACTTTTGGCAGTTGCTTTTCGTGTAGGTGAGCATAAAAAATTAGAACTTTAGTGAATTTTGGGGAGGGGCAGGGCTGCCCAGTCCATAATAAATTTCCAAATTACTTCATTAAATCATCATTTCCTGTAGTATGATCTGAAAAGTACAGTAGAATCTTCGTCCATGAATGCCCCAGATCATGAAGAAATTGGTTCACAAACTAGTTTTGTGAACAAATTTTAGCTTGGTTCACCAATCATGCTTTTGGGTATGAAGACACATTTCCCAAAATTTATGTAATCTTGTGCTCAGTTGTGCGTTAGTGTGCTTGGCATAAACATTGTTCATGAGATTGCTATGTTCAGACATTAATTTTTTTCTTTCTCCCTTCTTTTTTTTTGTGTGATTTTAGTCCCCACTATGCCATCTAAGATGGAGAAAAGTATTAGATGTCACCACTGGGTCAGTCTTTAGCCCAAAGGACCTGGATTATTCTTTCAATTATCGTAAATTACAGTACATTACCAGTAATGAACATATGGAGAGAGTGGGTTGCCAAAGATAAAGATTCACTATATCCAGAGAGAGAGAGAGAGAGAGAGAGAGATGAGTTGTAGTGTGTTAGCCAGTGACTTTGACAACTGGTGATGACTCTCTCTCTCTCTCTCTCTCTCTCTCTCTCTCTCTCTCTCTCTCTCTCTAAGATAAATTAACAGAAAAAAGAGAGAGAGAGAGGAGTTTAGTTGTGTCAGCCAATGACCTTGACAACTACCAGTGATGCTCTCTCTCTCTCTCTCTCTCTCTCTCTCTCTCTCTCTCTCTGATAAGTCTTTTAACAAAGAGAGTGTATGGAGCTTATAGAGGAGGAGGCAGGAAGCAGCCTTTTACCTGAAATTCGGTAGCTTCCTCCTTTTACTATCCTCCCACACCATCTTCCTGTGCTAGCAACTATAAACAACAAAGATAAATTACAATACTGTTTTATTTAATTTAGTGTTATTTTTCCCTATTTAAGGATATGTATTTCAGTTTCATTATATGTTCATTGCAAAAAAACATATATATATATATATATATATATATATATATATATATATATATATATATATATATATATATATATATATATATATATATATATATATATATATATATATATATATATATATATATATATATATATATATATATATATATATATATATATATATAAATACCATATTTCAGAGGCTGAAATGAGTGAATTGTATTTGCATTAATTTGAATGGAAAAATTTGTTTTCATTCGTTCATGAACAATTTGGTTTGTAAACCAAGGCCTGAAACGGATTAAGTTCGTGAATTGAGATTCTACTGTATATAAATAAAAAAAAAAATAAATAAATAATTTACCACTACATATGTAATATTAGGCATCTTCTTCAGTTCTCCTAAGAGCTTAGATTTATAGCTCTGTGGTGCTCTGCTCACTTGACCACTGAAGAACAGATCAATGGAGTTGCCTGGTGTGCTTGCTAAGGAAAAAGTGTCATACAGTTCATTGGCAATTTGCCCCTCACAGAGACTACAGCAGTCTTAACCACTTGCTTCTTGAAGTTTATTCTATTTAGAAGTGAATAGCTGGTCTTCCAGATCTTGTGATATTGTCAGTTGAATAAAAGTAATCATATAGGGCTGATTCTTTGCTTTTTTTTTTTCTGATCGAAGGAAAGAGACAAGCAGACACATTAGTTATTCTTGTTTAATGCTTGTTACATTTAAAGAACACATAGTAATATGCCGTAGCCTGGTTAAGACATTCTGACTTAAAATGATGCCTGATGTTGGCCAGATATGACTAGTAAAACTTTTTTGCATTATACTGTACTTAGGGCAATTATGAAATGAAATGTCAGTGTCGTTTTGCTGGTATTTTCACACTGTCTGCATTTTTGGGTGCTTTCCATATCATAGTCTTTCTACTTTTTATCCTAGTATGTCTAGGCAGACTAAGTATTATAATATAACAAAATATTTTCCATTATTAGCAATTATGGAGGAAGGGGAAACTGTGACGTAAGGAGCATGCCTAGCAGCTGTCCAGGTCACAGATCATTCACAGATGGGAGAGTGAGGTTCCTTGCCCCGCTTCTCAGGTTCCACTATGTTAAGGCAACATTCTATTCCATGTATTACAGTAAAATCCCTCTTATCCGGCATCAACGGGACCGCCGAAATGCTGGATACTTGAATATTGCCGGATACTTGAATAGAAGTGAAATTATGTCCACAATCACCACCCTGCACTCACGCATCTTACCATAACAAAGATCAGCTGATCGCCGTGCCGCGTGTCGCCACCCGCGCTGCCACCTCACACTCACCAACACACAGTTGCAGTATTGGGCCTGTAATTGTGACTCCTGATCTTTTCAAGCTGAACCACTCGTATAACACTTTGTCCATCATTTCACCATGATGATACTGCAGTGTGTGACGATTTTCCACTGCCTTTGGGGTGTCGGTGGCTTTCATGTAATCCCGCAACTTTTTCGTTTGGGATTTAATGTCATAAATAGTTGATGAGCCCACACCATATTCCGCCATTAGTTGCTGTCTGCTTTCACCTCTCTCTAATCGTCGACAAATGTCTACCTTCTGCTTAGGTGTAAGCACAACACACTTCCTCTTTTCTACAACTTTAGGCATGATGAAGGCGTCAGGCGATAAACAGTGCACACGCGAGACTGAGTCACTGAGTAAACATAGTGCAGTGGGCCACGGGTGGTGCAAAGCAGTGCGCTCTGGTGGCGAGGGGACAAAGTATGCCTCACGCGGGAATTTTAATCGATTTTATGAGTACACATTGATTTTTTATTGATTTAAAGGCTCGGGGAAAAATGTGCCGGATACTTGAAGCTGCCGGATACTCGAATGCCGGATGAGAGGGATTTTACTGTACTTCTTCAGACCTGTCCTACTTCATCGATTGTGCAAATGCAAACCACTCTACAGAGTACTTAAGTGTGAATTGATTGTATCAGTCATGACCTCACACTGAATTATGGCATTGTACCAGAACAGTGATGTGTTGGAAGTTGTGGCTTAAGACAGGAAGGCCATTCAAACACCTTCACCTGCCCTGCCAGAATGCCATACGCTGCTGGAAGGCTTGACTGCTCTGTGCTCATTGTATGCAAATGTTACCAATCATTTCATGTGAAACAATTCATGCTGATCGGTTTTAATAATGATTTTCACTCATGACTGATTGGTATGCAGATAATTCTTTATGCTTGAGGTTTTGTTGAAAACAATACAAGCACATTGGCTTTTCCCTTGACATGTTTGCATCGCTGCTTGTTAGTGGATGTGTCTTTCGCTCTGCCCCGCTACCCGCCCATTTCTGCTATCAATTCTCAAGGGAGCTTAAAGAGCTTGTAGCTTGGAGTAGTTGTAAGGTTCTGAGACTCCCAGGAGACCTGTGCGAAAGGAATGTGTCAGAAAATGCCTGTTTCTGAGGCACTTGCAAAGAACTGAAGAAGATGCCTAATGACTGTCATACTTTTTATGGTGTATTAAAGTTTGCATCAATATGAAAAGCATGTTCCAACGATAAACATCTTCACAGTTTCACCCATCTCTTGCAAGTTTTTTTTTTTTTTTATGGAAATTTTCACTTGATATTTAATTACTCTTATGCTGTTTCAATATTTTAAGGGTGCAGCACTTCTCAGCCAGGGTTGGAATTAAAAAAAAACCCACCCGAAAACAAGGCAGGTGTCTACTCCCTTCCTCCAAGGAGGAGACAGTAGACACCTGCCGAAACGATAATTACTCCCAGTGAGGTCTAAAACACTGTTCAGGGGGTGCTGTGACCTTATCATTAAACCCAGCTGTGACCTCACTGAACGTTTCCCTTTGTGTCTCACAACACAAGGGGGCAGTCACAGCCTGCCCTCTAAAGACAATTCTCTTCCTCTACACAAACTTACAAGCACCTAATAACACACACACCCTTCACTCAAAAATTTTTAAATCATCATGGCGACTCCTACACCACCCTCGGAGTCCCCATCTGGGAAGGGGACCATAAATGTCCCCAGGTCGGACTGTCTTTCTGTCGACGACCCTAAGCGTCTTGACACCCCCCTCAACTTTTTCTTCATTAACTTCTGCAACATTCGCAGACTAAGATCTAATTTTCAATCTGTAGAACACCACCTCTCCTCTTCTAAACCTCATCTTCTTTTCCTTACCGAAACTCAGGTGTCTGAGGCAACTGACAGTAGCCCCTTTTCTGTTCCCTCCTACTTTCTCTATCCTCATTTTTGATCCAAAGCTGGATGCTGCGTTTATGTGCGCAATGACTTAACCTGCTCTCATGCCCACGCTCTTGAATCTTCTGAGTTCTCCACCATCTGGCTACGACTACAGAGTCACTCTCATACAAAATTTATCTGTGCTGTATACCTCTCAACTAACTCCTCTGACTATAAGAAATTCTTTGACTACTTAACTTCCAAAGTGGAGCACATTCTGATCCTCTTCCCTTTTGCAGAGATCTCATTTCTTGGAGACTTCAATGTTCATCACAAGCTTTGGCTTTCCTCTCCCTTCACTGACCATCCTGGTGAACTAGCCTACAACTTTGCTATCCTCCATGACCTAGAGCAATTGGTGCAACACCCTACTCGTATTCCTGACCGTCTTGGAGATACGCCCAACATTCTTGACCTTTTCCTGACCTCTAATCCTTCTGCTTATGCTGTCACCCTTTCTTCTCCGTTGGGCTCCTCCGATCACAATCTTATATCCTTATCTTGTCCTATCACTCCAATCCCTCCTCAGGATCCCCCTAAGCGAAGGTGCCTCTGGCGTTTTGCCTCTGCTAGTTGGGGGGACCTGAGGAGGTATTTTGCTGATTTTCCTTGGAATGACTACTGCTTCCGTGTCAGAGACCCGTCTTTGTGTGCTGAGTGCATAACAGAGGTGATAGTGTCTGGCATGGAGACATACATTCCTCACTCTTTTTCTCGTCCTAAACCTTCTAAACCTTGGTTTAACACAGCTTGTTCTCGTGCTATACATGATAGAGAGGTGGCCCACAAAAGGTACTTAAGCCTTCCATCACCAGAATCTCAAGCACTTTATATTTCTGCCCGGAATCATGCCAAGTCTGTTCTCCAACTAGCCAAAAACTCCTTCATTAACAGAAAATGTCAAAACCTTTCAAGATCTAACTCCCCTCGTGATTTCTGGCATCTAGCCAAAAATATCTCCAATAACTTTGCTTCTTCTTCTTTCCCTCCTCTGTTTCAACCAGATGGCACCACTGCTATCACATCTATTTCTAAAGCTGAACTCTTTGCTCAAACCTTTGCTAAAAACTCTACCTTGGACGATTCTGGGCTTGTTCCTCCCTCTCCTCCACCCTCTGACTACTTCATGCCACCTATTAAAATTCTTCGCATGCAATTATGTTTTTCCATGCCCTCGCTGGCCTAAACCCTCGGAAGGCTTATGGACCTGATGGGGTCCCTCCTATTGTTCTCCGAAACTGTGCCTCCGTGCTTGCACCTTGCCTAGTCAAACTCTTTCAGCTCTGACTGTCAACATCTACCTTTCCTTCTTGCTGGAAGTTTGCCTACATTCAACCTGTTCCTAAAAAGGGTGACCGTTCTAATCCCTCAAACTACCGTCCTATTGTTTTAATTTCCTGCCTATCTAAAGTTTTTGAATCTATCCTCAACAGGAAGATTCTTAAACATCTATCACTTCACAACCTTCTATCTGATTGCCAGTATGGCTTCCGTCAAGGCCGCTCTACTGGCGATCTTCTGGCTTTCCTTACTGAGTCTTGGTCATCCTCTTTTAGAGATTTTGGTGAAACTTTTGCTGTTGCCTTGGACATATCAAAAGCTTTTGATAGAGTCTGGCACAAAGCTTTGATTTCCAAACTACCCTCCTACGGTTTCTATCCTTCTCTCTGTAACTTCATCTCAAGTTTCCTTTCTGACCATTCTATTGCTGCTATGGTAGACGGTCACTGTTCTTCTCCTAAATCTATTAACAGTGGTGTTCCTCAGGGTTCTGTCCTGTCACCCACTCTCTTCTTATTATTCATTAATGATCTTCTAAACCAAACTTCTTGTCCTATCCACTCCTACGCTGATGATACCACCCTGCACTTTTCCACGTCTTTTCATAGACATCCAACCCTTCAGGAGGTAAACATATCACGCAGGGAAGCCATAGAACGCCTGACTTCTGATCTTTCTAAAATTTCTGATTGGGACAGAGCAAACTTGGTATTGTTCAGTGCCTCAAAAACTCAATTCCTCCATCTATCAACTCTACACAACCTTTCAGACAACTATCCCCTCTTCTTCAATGACACTCAACTGTCCCCCTCTTCTACACTGAACATCCTTGGTCTGTCCTTTATTTATAATCTGAACTGGAAACTTCACATCTCATCTCTAGCTAAAACAGCTTCTATGAAGTTAGGTGTTCTGAGACGTCTCCGCCAGTTTTTCTAACCCCCCCCCCAGTTGCTAACTCTGTACAAGGGCCTTATCCGTCCATGTATGGAGTATGCTTCACATGTCTGGGGGGGTTCCACTCAAACTGCACTTCTAGACAGGGTGGAATCAAAAGCTTTTCGTCTCATCAACTCCTCTCCTCTAACTGTCTGTCTTCAGCCTCTCTCTCACCGCCGCAATGTTGCATATCTAGCTGTCTTCTACCGCTATTTTCATGCTAACTGCTCTTCTGATCTTGCTAACTGCATGCCTCCCCTCCTTCCGCTGCCTCGCTGCACAAGACTTTCTTCTTTCTCTCACCCCTATTCTGTCCACCTCTCTAACGCAAGAGTTAACCAGTATTCTCAACCATTCATCTCTTTCTCTGGTAAACTCTGGAACTCCCTGCCTGCTTCTGTATTTTCACCTTCCTATGACTTGAATTCCTTCAAGAGGGAGGTTTCAAGACACTTATCCATCAATTTTTGACCACTGCTTTGACCCTTTTATGGGACTGGCATTTCAGTGGGCATTTTTTATTAGATTTTTGTTGCCCTTGGCCAGTGCCCTTCTTACATAAAAAAATAAATAAATAAAAAAAAATAAACCCTCTAAAAAAAAAAAAAAAAAAAAGCATGTTTTTTTCTTATTTAATATATCAGGATTCAGTTCTATATATTGATAAATAAGGTCTGTATATGTACATAGACATAAAAAATGCAAAATTAGTTAAGCCTGATCCATTCATCTCTTGTACAGTACAAGTTAACACAGGCTTTAGTCCAACCAAACCAAGCTGTATCAGCATGACCTAAACAAGTGTCTGATCTTCATTAATAGAGTGCCAAAATCTTTCAAGATCCAAGCCCCCACATAAATTCTGGCACCTAGCTAAAAAACATCTTCATTAACTTTGCTTCATCTTTCCCTCCTTTATTTCAAGCTAATGGCATCACTGCCATCTCATCTATTTCTAAAGCTAAACTCTGCTCAAACCTTTGGTAAGAATTTTACCTTGGATGATTCAGGGCTTGTTTCTCTCTCTCCTCCCTCTAACTACTTCATGCTACCCACTAAAATCCTTTGCAGTGATGTTTTCCATGCTCTCACTGGCTTAAACCCTCGGAATGCTTATGGACCTGATGGGGTCACTTCTATTGTTCTCAGAAACTGTGCCTCCGTGCTTCCACCTTGCCTGGTCAAACTCTTTCAATTCTGTCTATCAACATCTACCTTACCTTCATGGTGGAAGTTTGCCTGCATTCAGCCTGTTCCTAAAAAAGGATAATTTTAATCCTTCAAACTACCGTCCTATTGCTTTAATTTTCTAAGCCTCTAGAGTTTTAATCTATCCTCCACAGGAAAATTCTTAAACATCTATCATTTCATGACCTATCTGATCACCAGTATGGGTTCTGTCAAGGCTGCTCTTCTGGTCATCTTGTGGCTTTCCTTACTGAGTCTTTTAGGAATTTTGGTGAAACTTTTGCTGTTGCCTTAGACTTATCACAAGCTTTTGATAGAGTTTGGCACAAAGCTTTGATTTCCAAACTACTCTCGTACAGCTTCTATCCTTTTCTCTGTAACTTCATCTCAGGTTTCCTTTCTGACCGTTCTATTGCTGCTGTGGTAGATGATCACTGTTCTTCTAAGTCTATTAACAGTGGTGTTCTTCAGAGTTTTGTCCTGTCACCTGCTTTCTTCCTATTATTCATCAATGATCTAAACCAAACTTCTTGTCTTATCCACTCCTACACTGATGGTACCACCCTGTACTTTCCATTTCTTTTCCCTTCAGGAAGTAAAAAGTTCATGCAGGGAAGCCACAGAATGCCTGATTTCTGATCTCTCTAAAATTTCTGATTGGGGCAGAGCAAACTTAGTATTGTATAATGCCTCAAAACTCAGTTCCTCCATCTATCAACTTGACACAACTTTCCAGACAACTATCCCTTCTTCAGTGGCACTCAACTGTCCCCCTGTTCTACGCTGAACATTCTTGGTCTGTTCTTTACTCATAATCTAAACTGGAAACTTCACATCTCATCTCCAGCTAAAATAGGTTCTATGAAGTTAGGCATTATGAGTTGTCTCCCAGTTTTTCTCACATTCCCCCTCCTACCTACCCCCAGCTGCTAACTCTGCACAGGGGCTTTATTTGTCCATGTATGGAATATGCTTCACATGTATGGGGTGGAATTAAAAGCTTTTTGTCTTAACTTCTCTCCTCTAACTGACGGTCTTCATCCTCTCTCATCACTGCAATGTTGCATTTCTTGCTATCTTCTACCACTATTTTCATCCCAACTGCTCTTCTGATCTTACTAACTGCATGTCTCCCGCAGCATCACTACACAAGACTTTCTTCTTTCTCTCATTCCTATTCTGTTCACCTCTTTAATGCAAGAGTTAACTATTATTCTCAATCATTCATCCCTTTCTCTGGTAAACTGGAACTCTCTGCTTACTTTTTTATTTCCACCTTCTTATGACTTGAACTCTTTCAAGAGGGAGGTTTCAAGACACTTATCCTGTAATTTTTTACTACTGCTTTTAACACTTTGGGGACTGGCACCTCTGTGGGCCCCTGCCCCCCTCCCCTTTTTTTTTTCTGCCTCCATGAAAAAAAAAAATACTTCAAACCTCTCTTTTCACTCTAAATGTTTTTTTTTTAATTGCTTATTTAAACTGGTTTAAATTTGAATAAACAAAAAATATAGATAAAATCCCCCAAAAATAATAACCCCACCCAAAAAAAATAAAACCCTCAAGAACTTTTTTTTTTTTTTTTATCTGGGTTTTTTCCATCCCTGTTCTTAGCTAATGTGCTTAAAATGACAGGAAGGCAAATACCATGTTATTACTGCTATATAGCCCTGTGGAGCCCCTGTAGTTCCATATAATATTTACAGCAGTGAGAATGTTTAAGATAGCCATCTTATATATTTCAAATACTGTAATAACTCAAGACCTTAGAGAAACTCAAGGGAATACCCATTGGGAGAGCTGTAGAGACATGAGGAAGGGAGAATGAAAGAGGGAGGGTTAACTCGGGGATTGAATGTTGTTGGCTAATCAGCAGTGGTGCAGCCATAAGGAAACTTCAACTGGGAGTCTGAGTCTCTATAGAATGTCCTCATCCAGCCAAATTTAGGTTTAGTTTGGCTAAGTTGGGCTGTCTCTGGGATAACTTCTCACTCAGGAATTTCAGAATGCAATGGTTATTAGTGTTTTTCATATATTTGTAATAATGATTTCTGATGGGGAGGTCATTGGCTTTCTCCCTGTAATGCCTGCAGTTTTTCATTAGCTAGTTTTATACATAAAAAAAACAAAAAAAACATTGGGCATAGGTTTTGAAAACAAATTCTATTTGTGTTCATTATTTACATGAGTGCAAAATTCATTGTTGTAAATGGCAGTTAGTCTCAACTGTCTTGTACGACCAAATGATTTCACATTCACTTGCTGACCTACCATGCTGATGGCATTAATTTCACTGGTATAACCTTTCCCTTGGATATATATATATATATATATATATATATATATATATATATATATATATATATATATATATATATATATATATATATATATATATATATATATATATATATATATATATATATATATATATATATATATATATATATATATATATATATATATATATATGATTTGTTATTTTTTTCATTTTATGGAGCAAATAAAAAAAAAACATGAAAAAAATGCAATGTGACAAGATCCCTATCTCTGACAAAGCACAGCACTGTACTGATAAACTGGTTTAATTGCCAATAGATTTAGTTTCCAAAAAAATTCACTTTCATATTTTGATTTACTGAGAAATATTGACTCATGTGGCTAATAATATGAAGTGTAATTTGTATCTTCTGTTGAGCTGAGCTATTATAGCATCAAGGAAACACTTGCTCTGAGTTAAAATGTATTACTGTATGTATTTGTATATTGCATGTTATAAATAACAATGAAATATTAATTTGTTTCTGAGGTAGTCCTGAGCTCTCTTCAGCTGGTGTGGTGTCTTGGCCTCAACTGGGTGGTGAGCAGCATTACACCTGGCAGCTATCCTTTGCCATGTCAGCTTTTTCTTGCCATTGAGGGCATAGCTGCCACTCTTACCAGTATTATTCTGTGACTAGTGACTAGATTCATGAGCATCTGCTTTTGCTTATGAGTCATGGATGCAGATTTCTTTTTCCTGTGTCATATTGGCATTGCCCTATACAGTTTGTTTACATTTTTCAACACTTAGGCTTATGAAACTGATGTTTTGAGTGATACATGCTTGCCAACCTTAGCTGGGTGCCCCCAAAACTTTGGTGAGTGATCTAGTGGGGTTGGGTAATGCCTAAACGGCAACATAACCAACTGTGGAACCAGCACATTCTATTTGTTCAGGCCCTCCCTCAAATGGGGATCAGTTTGGTCAGGAGCTTATGAAAAAACTGTAGAACTGGCCCTTTAGGATGTTCTGAAAGTGTATGGAGTTGGAAGTAGGTTGTTGGAAGGTGTAAATAAATAGCAGGGCTTGTGTGAGAGTTGGTATGATTTCTTTCCAGTCAGAGTAGGTTTGCATCAGAGTTGTGGTATGTCACCATGGTAGTTCAGCTTGTATATGGGTGGTGTAGTAAAGGAAGTAAATGTGAGAGTTTTAGGCAGAGGCCTGAGTTTGATCAGTGGGGAAAATAGGATGTGGTATCTGAGTTAGCTACTATTTACTGATGATGTGGCTCTGGTGGCTGACTCAGAGAGGAAGTTGAGATTGGTGGAGGAGTTTAGATGTGTTTGCAGGAGGAGGAAACTGAAAGTGAATGTTGGTAAAAGCAAAATAATGAAATGCCTGAGAGATGATGAAAGGATAAATGCAAGATTCAATGGAAAATAAGCTGAACAACTGGAAGAGGTGGATTGTTTCAAGTATTTGGGATCAACATTTACAGTGAATGGAAGAGCTGAGACAAAGATGAAGCACAGGATGAAAGAAACAAGAAAAATACTTGGTGGACTGTGAAAGATCTTTATGAGAGTAAAGAGAGGATTATTAGAAGGAATAGTGGTGCCCACTGTGCCGTATGGTGCTGAAACATGGAGCATGGGAGTAGCAAAGAAGAAATGGTGGTTAAATGTAATGGAAACAAAGTGTTTCAGGAGTATCTGTGGAGTAACATGGTGGAACAGAATAAGAAACAAGCAGTTAAAAAGAACTAGTATTTTGAGAGTTGGCTGGATAGGCAGATCAGTGTCTGTTGAGTTGATTTGGGATATGGAGAGAATGGAGGACAGTAAATTAGTAAAGAGAATCGTGTGGTCAGATGTGTGTGGTGAAATGTTAAAAGAAAGCCATGCTTGTAGCGGTTAAACTATGTGAAGAGAGTATTGAATGAGAGAGGAATGACTATGCAGCAGGCAAGAGCAATTATGTGTGATAGAGGTGAATGGAGAGCAACAATGGTGGGTGCATGAAAATGACACTTCTGTCAACTCACGGGGGGATGTGTGGGTGCATTTGGTGGGGACCATTAGGTTATGGACCCAGTTAGAGTGCAGGGCATTCAGTATTATGAAGGGACAGGGATAAACCAGTGTATGCTGTCAGGTCTTGCTGTGGACATGTGACCAGCTGTGCTGTGCCTGGATTCCTTGGTGGTCCATGTGACTCCCTTTCCACTAGGGGCTGATTATTTTTATTATTTTATTTTATTTTTATTTATTTTTTTTATGTAGGAGGGATACTGGCCAAAGGCAACAAAAATCCAATAAAAAAAAAGCCCACTGAGATACCAGTTCCCAAACAAGGTTTGAAGCAGTATTGAAAAAATGAAGGATAACTCTTGAAACCTACCTCTTGAAGGAGTTCAAGTCATAGGAAGGTGGAAATGCAGAAGAAGGCAGGGAATTCCAGAGTTTACCAGAGAAAGGGATGAATTATTGAAAATACTGAAAATACTCTTGCATTAGCGGTGGACAAAATAGGGGTAAGAGAAAGAAGAAAGTCTTGTGCAGTGAGGCCACAAGAGGAGGGGAGGCATGCAGTTAGTAATATCAGAAGAGCAATTAGCATGAAAATAGCGATAGAAGATAGCAAGAGATACAGCATTGCAGTGATGAGAAAGAGGCTGAAGACAGTCAGTTAGAGGAGAAGAGTTGATGAGACAAAAAGCTTTTAATTTCACTCTGTCTAAAAGATCAGTATGAGTGGAAATCCCCCCTAACCATGTGAAGCATACATGGACCATGGATAGGTAGGCCCTTCTGCAGAGTTAGCAGCTAGGAGGGTGAGAAAAATTGGTGGAGACATCTAAGAACGTTTAACTTCATAGAAGCTGTTTTAGTTAGAGATGAGATGTGAAGTTTTCAGTTTAGATTATAAGAAAAGGACAGACTGAGGATGTTCAGTGTAGAAGAGGGGGACAGTTGAGTGTCACTGTAGAAGTTGTCTGGAAGGTTGTGACGAGTTGATAGATAGAGGAATTGAGTTTTTGGGGCATTGAACAATACCAAGTTTGCTCTGCCCCTAACAGAAATTTTAGAGAGATCAGAACTCAGGCGTTATGTGGCTTCCCAGCGTGAAATGTTTACTTCCTGAAGGGTTAGATGCTCAGGTAAAGACGTGGCAAAATGCAGGGTGATATCATCAGTGTAGGAGTGGAAAGGACAAGAAGTTTGCTGTAGAAGATCATTGAGGAATAATAGGAAGAGAGTGGATGACTGGACAGAATCCTGAGGAACACCACTGTTAATAAATTTAGAAGAACAGTGACCATCTACCACAGCAGTAATAAAACAGTCAGAAAGGAAACTTGAGATGAAGTTGCAGAGAGAAGGATAGAAGCCTTAGGAGGGTAGTTTTGGAAATCAAAGCTTTGTGCTGGACTCTATCTAAAGCTTTTGATATGTCTAAGGCAACAAGAAAAGTTTTACCAAAATCTCTATAAGAGGATGACCAAGACTTAGTTAGGAAAGCCAGATCACTAGTAGAGCAGCCTTGACAGAACCCATACTGGCGATCAGATAGAAGGTTGTGAAGTGATTAAGAATCTTTCTGTTGAGGATAGATTCAAAAACTTTAGATAGGCAGGAAATTAAAGCAATAGGACATTAATTTGAGGGATGAAAATGGTCACCCTTTTTAGGAATAGGCTGAATGTAGGCAAACTTCCAGCAAGAAGCAAAGGTAGATGTTAACAGATGAAAGAGTTTGACTTGGCAATGTGTAAACATGGAGGTACAGTTTCAGAGAACAAAGGGAGGGACTCCATTAAGTCCATAAGCCTTCCAAGGGTTTAGGTCAGCAATTGCATGGAAAACATCATTGCAAATAATTTTAGTAGGTAGCATGAAGTAGTCAGAGGGTGGAGGCAAGGGAGGAACAAGCCCTGAATCCTCCAAGGTAGAGTTTTTAGCAAAGATTTAAGTGAAGAGTTCAGCTTTAGAGGTAGATGTGATATGAGTGGTGCCATCTGGTTGAAATAAAGGAGGGAAAGAAGAAGCAAAGTTAGTGATGTTTTTGGCTAGATACCAGAAGTCATGAGGGGAGTTAGATCTTGAAAAATTTTGACACTTTATTATTGAAGGAGTTACTGGCTAGTTGAAGAACAGACTTGGCATGGTTCCAGACAGAAAAATAAGGTGCATGAGATTCTGGTGATGGAAGGCTCAAGTACCTTTTGTGGGTCACCTCTCTGTCATGTACATCACGAGAACGGGCTGTGTTAAACCAAGGTTTGGGTGGTTTAGGTGGAGAAAAAGAGTGAGGAACGTACTCTTCCATGCCAGACAATATCACCTCTGTTATGTGCTCGGCACACAGAGATGGATCTCTGACATGGAAGTAGTTGTTATTCCAAGGTAAATCAACTGAGAGTGCTGAGAGTGTGAGTGTGTGGTGCCTTGTCTGGATCATCCTGAATGAGATTATCAGTATAGTATATATGTAGATAGAATATTTATTTCTACTTTTTATGTGTACTTTTTCCACAACTGAGTAATGCTTGCTCTGGCTCATGCCCATATTTTTTAAGTTTCCTACCTGCCTCATATTTTAAATGCTTTATCACATATCTACAGATACTTCATTGTTTTCATATTTCATATTCATATGTACCTGAATTTGATTTCACATTTAAACCAGCTACAAAACTAATTCATTGAAGTGTGGTGTTTTTAATGTAAAAAAAAAATATAATACTTGATTTGCAACAGGTGTTGGCCGAGCACTGTCGAGATCCTGCGCTACTGATAAGGAAGCAGATGGTAGTGTCCCTAACTACATTATTGGAACATTATCCAGAGCATGATGGTATAACCACCACTTGGATTAAAGCTGTGCTGCCCCTCATCCTTGATCCAGAGGTCAAAGTTCAAGAGCGAGTCATAGAGGTCAGATATTAATTTGTTCTAAGTATGTACACCTTAAATGTTTTATTTTTTGTGATATTTATCTCTTCAGTGCTGAATTGATTCCTGTAATCTTTTCAGAACCATATTTAATTCTTCCATTTTTCATTTTTTATTCTGTATCTTTGAACCATCTTTTTGGTGGTTTCTCTTTCATAATTGTTATCAGTACATTTTGCATGCTTTATTCTTGACACTAAGCTAATTAGTCAAATGAGATTTTTACTTTTATTCATGTGCCAACATGGTGTATCACATTCACACTCCCCATGATCAGCTTATAATGGAGAGAGAGAGAGAGAGAGAGAGAGAGAGAGAGAGAGAGAGAGAGAGAGAGAGAGAGAGAGAGAGAGAGAGAGAGAGAGAGAGAGAAAAAAAAAAATATATATATATATATATATATATATATATATATATATATATATATATATATATATATATATATATATATATATATATATATATATATATATATATATATATATATATATATATATATATATATATATATATATATATATATATATATATATATATATATATATAATAATGGGAGACTCCAAGCTCTCTGTCACAACATGGTACCACAGTATTGTGACAAAGTTCTGAAAACAGCTCATAATTATCTGGACTTTCCTATGTTCATGCAAGAAGCCCTTTAATAGGTTATCAGCACACAATGGAACAGAAGACAAGTCCATATCAGTCACACTGGTAGGGATCAGTTGTGCAACATACACAGCAGTAACCTAACATAACCTAACCTAACCTAACCTAACCTAACCTACAGTCTCTGTATCAGGACTTGACAGCAAATCTAGGTTATGTTTATTACATGATAAACTTCCTTTCTTCACATCTAACTTAATTAGCTAAATGGACCAGATGTAGGAGAACTTCCATTGGGACCTTCAAGTTCCTGTGCCTATTCATTCTTTCACAACTGCTCTTCAGTTGCTTCATGTAGTACATCAAAAACAGATACAGTAGAACCTCTAAACACAAATTCAATTAATTCAAGCAGGCAATTCATATCCTGAAAAATTCATAATCAGAATTTTTTTTCACTAACAACAGAGAGAAATAAAATAATTTGCTTCAAATCCACCTATAATGTGCACAATATTCAAAATCACATAAATTTTCAGCATAAGAGAGGGATTATTCCTAGTAATAAACATTATTGAAAGCATTATATAGTAAAATATTAAGATATTGAATGATGAAGACAGTAAATGTTAAAAAAGGAAGGATGAGTGGATAATTATCCTTATGAGGTCAGTCACCTGTGTGCTACTCTCATGCTTCTCAATCATCTTCACTGCAATGCCAGGGACCATTGGCATCTTTCCTGACATTGCAGCAGGCACAGGAAAAGAACACACGAATAGTAATGAAAGCCATGACACTATGGGAGAGACAGTGCACATGTGTAGCAGCGACGAGTGAGGCAGTTAGACTGCTGGTAAATTGTGTTGGTAGCCAGTCTACTCCTTAAATCCCTAATTAACATTTAGGGAATGAAACCCCCCCCAAATCCCATTCCATATATTTCCACACATCATAAAAAAAGGCTTAAGCAGCACATTGGTGTTTGGAGGAAAATTCTTATTCAGGCTAAAGAATATATTTTTATGCCAGCCAGATTTGGAAAAATTTGTACTCAGATTTGTTCATGTTCTTGTATTTATTTGGCCATGAAAACAATGACATTGTCATGTTACAAAATCATGGAAACAAAACAAGAAGTGTAGTGAAGGAATCCATACATCCTGCACCACACTTAACATAAACAAAGAACATAGCTTCCTCTGTAGTATTAAAGACAGGTTTTTTTTTCTTTTACAGGGTGTGGACCAACTCCTGTTCCAGCGCTTGCTTCCAGCTGGGCATGCTCAGGAACACACTCCAGGAAATCTGTTGCCATGGAATATCCTCACTACTCTTACCAAGTGCAGCTATCACAAGTTTTTTAATAAGGTCCTTCTTCACTGGTCAAAGATGGATAATAGTAGGTAAGACCATTTTTCAGGAGTTAAGGTTGATGTCCCATACCATGACATATATATATTAAGATTTATTTTGTGCCCTCTATTTTGCACAAAGGTGGTGTTTGGTTGGGAACCTACTCATTATTACCTATTTTTTTTTGCTGATGAGAGTTCACAGATATAGCATTGAGTTGGTTCTGAGAGGTGACTGGTTTTTTGTAAATGAGTTGTGGCAAGCACTAAGCTTAGCAGAACTGTCAGGTGAAAACAACTGTGGGAGAGCATTCAGAGCTATCTAGATGGTTGGATAGTGGCATTGTGGACATTGCCAAAACTATCAGAAGTGTGTGGCTGTATGGACACCGTGCTACAATTTGTGGAACACACCAAGAATAGAGATATCAGTGTTCTTTATGAGAATCTCAGAATTTTTTGAGAAGTCATAATTAAAGAGCAATTTAAAAGTGGCAAGCAATTAAAATTAGACAGCTTTTTCAAACCTGTACAGACTGCATTCACCTGATGCACCAGCAGTACCAGCCTGTCCAACCTCACTGTCACCTAACAAACCACCATCCTCTACCTCACATTGTTCATGTACTACTCATACATCTATACCACCAGCACAGCCTACAACCAGTAGTACATCATTGGAGCTGCAAAGATGGCTGGTATCACTGGTGCATCAGGTGAATGTGGAGTCTACTGGTTTGAAAAAGCTGTCTAATTTTAATTGCTTACCACTGGAAATGTTCTTTAATTATGGCTTCTCAAAGAATTCTGAGATTTTCATAATGAACACTGATATCTCTATTCTTGGTGTGTTCCACAAATTGTAGCACAGTGTCCATATAGCTACCTACCTCTGATAGTTTTGGCAATGTTACCAACATCTTGTCTTCCTTGTCACTGCTGCTACTCTCCTGGGTATCGATCATGATTACCATTGGATATCATGGGATGGCATGGTTATAATAGAAAATTATGATAATTCAAACACAACATATAAAAAGAGCAAAAACCATGAAGCAATGAACTAAATATGTTGTTACACTGATGTAAACAAAGTCTGCAAACAACTGGTCAGTTCTCAAAGCAGCGGCATGTGTTCAGTGTTGCCACAGCTCCATGTGCAGCACGCAGTACTTTCAAGTTGTGTCAGCTGCTCCAGATTTTGTCCGCTGCTTCTGAAATCTGTTAAAGAGGGGTCTGTAGTACTGAGGTATGAGTGTATTTTCATGCCATTATCTATTTATTTATTTATTTATTTATTTATTTATTTATTTTATTTATTTATTTTTATGTTTATTTATTTATTTATTTTTTTGCTTGAGTTGCAAGCCATAATCCAAGATATGAGGGAGCTTCAGATATGCCATTGCTAGTTGGCATAGTGAGTGCCACAAAATCTGCCCAGCATTCCTTGTCTCACTCATTTTATGTTTTTATACAATATTTGTTATTTATAAATACATTTTTCTTACAGTAAACCCTCAATATAATGAACACATTTGTGGAGAGAGAGAGAGAGAGAGAGAGAGAGAGAGAGAGGAGTGACCTTGACAATGGCTGATGATGCAGCTCTCTCTCTCTCTCTCTCTCTCTCTCTCTCTCTCTCTCTCTCTCTCTCACTCACAGATAAGTTAACACACTCTTGCACAGAGAGAGAGAGAGAGAGAGAGAGAGAGAGAGAGAGAGAGAAGCACATTATGTCATTGGCTATTGTCAAGGTCACTCATTGGCTGTCACACAGCCAAAATTCATCTCTCAAACATGTGACTGACTGTGTGTCAGCTAACTCTCCCATATTTTAAGACCTAGGATGTTTGTAAAGTAAAGCAAGCATTCAATAATTTTGAAATATGCTGAAAGTTGTGAAGTTTTATAAAATAAAATTGAGCGTTTGATAGCCTTAAGGGGATCGGCTGAGTTATTTTCCATTTTTGTTATTTATGAACCAAACTGCCAAATTTTTATGAGCCATAAAGTTCTTGTAAATAAGTTATTTGTATAAGTTTCATTAAGTTTGGAGCAATAGTTTTTCTTTTTAATGAAAATATGAAAAATTGAGCTTTAGATTTTTGCATATTTTGATAACAGTTTTTCTTGGATTTTTCTTGAAAACTTGTCATAAGATACTTTGATGCTTTTGTAAGAAAATTTTGTGACCATTTTCACTTGGTTTTGTCAAGAAAAAAATTTTTTTCCTCATCTGGATATTCCTTGAGGTTGAAAAAAAAAAAAACACCCAATCTAAATTCTGTCACATAATTTTGTAGGTATTTTAATTCCCTTTCTGATGACACCAGAATAATCAAAATCAGACAGTAATTTTTTTTTTTTTAATATGTTCGAAGGACACTGGCCAAGGGCAACAAAAATCCAATAAAAAAAATATGCCCACTGGATTGCCAGCCCCATAAAAGGGTCAAAGCAGTGGTCAAAAATTGATGAATAAGTGTCTTGAAACCTCCCTTTTGAAGGAATTCAAGTCATAGGAAGGTGGAAATACAGAAGCAGGCAGGGAGTTCCAGAGTTTACCAGAGAAAGGGATGAATGATTGCGAATACTGGTTAACTCTTGCGTTAGAGAGGTGGACAGAATAGGGGTGAGAGAAAGAAGAAAGTCTTGTGCAGTGAGGCCATGGGAGGAGGGGAGGCATGCAGTTAGCAAGATCAGAAGAGCAGTTAGCATGAAAATAGCGGTAGAAGACAGCTAGATATGCAACATTGCGGCGGTGAGAGAAAGGCTGAAGACAGTCAGTTAGAGGAGAGGAGTTGATGAGACGAAAAGCTTTTGATTCCACCCTGTCTAGAAGAGCAGTATGAGTGGAACCCCCCCCAGACATGTGAAGCATATTCCATACATGGATGGATAAGGCCCTTGTACAGAGTTAGCAGCTGGGGGGGTGGAGAAATACACCTCAGTAGGGAAAGAAGTTAGTTTTGAGATATAATACTTTAAAGTTTAAAGAGACACTCACATGGTTTTCATCCATATATAACTATGTAATACTGGAATGTTTAGGTGCCAAGTATTATGATGTATTTTTTTGAATTGTAGATGATTTTGAGCCATAATTGCAAGCTTTAGATTCATAGATGACTTATTTTGTTAGCATCTAGAATCTCTTAGATGGAATATTACACTTCAATTTTACAATGAGGGCATGCCATACTGATGCATGTGCTCTGCTCTCAGCTAATGTCTGGTGTGCATTTGCCAATATCTCGCTCCTTTGGGTAAGGTAGGACTTCCTTTTATCCATTGTGGTGAAAGAGAGCAAAAAAAGTGGGGAGTGAATGAATACTAAGCGAGTACAGAAATTGATGAAAGAGAGCGTCACAAACTCCCTCCCTCTCTCTAAGTGTGTACAACATGCACTGTCACTGAGGATGTCTGAGGCTCTTTCTTGCTTCCACTTTGCTAGGCTGTGAGAGGAAACGTCCATACTCCATCATAAAGAAAACTGTTCCTTGTAAACTTTCTTAGTTTTTTTTTATGAATTTTTTTCTACAACCATCTCCCACCTACAGTGACCTTGACTAAGCAACTGAGTGTGAGCAGGGAGCATTTAAATGGGTATTTAAATGGCATTTGAATGTAGATGATGAATTATCATACATGCATTGTGAAGTTTTATGCCTAAGGATGTCATGGGATGATTTTTGCATTTTCTATATTTTTTTGATTTTCTGCTTGGACAGTCCCCTTAAAAGGGTTTGTTATACCCAAAATTCGGTAAACAGAGGTTTGTTACATTGACAGTTTATTGTATTAAAAAATATGTAACCAAAAAACTGAGGTTATTTTTTTGGGGATTTAAATGGATTAATGACATTTCAGTTCATTTCACTGGGGAAAATTGATTTGACATTTTAACAAGTTGAGTTGTGAGATTTCACGGAATGAATTAGACTCGTGAGTCAAGGTACTACTGTATTAGGTTGGTAATACCACACATTGGAATCCAGACAGAGAAACACACACACACACACGCACATCCAGCTGATCAGATGCATCCATAGCAGCTCCAAGAATTTACCTAGGTGTTGGTTGTACAGGGGGGATAAGCTTGAGTCC
Organism: Scylla paramamosain; assembly: GCF_035594125.1. Taxonomy (NCBI): domain Eukaryota; kingdom Metazoa; phylum Arthropoda; class Malacostraca; order Decapoda; family Portunidae; genus Scylla; species Scylla paramamosain. The sequence continues at coordinate 1,385,040 of NC_087165.1, forward strand.
TGTCTCCATAATAGGGAATTGTGTGATGTGTGAATGCAAGGGAAGTGAAGTGTAAATTGGGAAGTGGCCAAATGTATGAAAGGTAAACAATATCAGTGATATTAACAGGGAAGATGGCAGCCGGCATGGCAGATACTTTCTAAGGTTTCAAGGGAGAAGACTGTAGCTCATACAAATAAATAAGTATGGAAAATTGAAGAAGAAAATGTGAAAATATGAGAAAAAATATGTAACTTAGCAGTGATAATATAGACGTGGAAGGAAGAGAGAGAGGTGGGTGGTGACAATATAAAAAAGATACCCAGTGATATAATAAAGATGAAGAAGAGGGAGATGGAAAAAGAAAAAGAAAACAAAGAACTGAAAGAAGAGGTGACAAAAATAGTGGACATAAACAAGAAACTCAAGGAAGAGAATGAGGGGTTAAAGAAAGGTTTACAAGAGAGAGAGAGATTAAGGTTGGTAAAGTAAAAGACTTAGTGACAGAGGAAGTCAGAAGTTGGAAAGAAGAGAGAGAACAACAACAAAAGATGGATATGGAAAAGATAATAAAGCAACAGCAACAGAAACACAATAATGATATGGAAAAGAAAGATTAAAATAATAAAGGAAAAAGGTAATCTTGTGAGAGACATGGTACAGAGAAAGATGTATGTGGTGGTATTTGGTGTCAAGGAGAAGAACCTACCCATGAAAATAGCTAGAGAGAAAGAAGAGATGAAAAGGGCCAAGGAAATTATAGCAGAACTGGTTAGAAGGAGAGGAGATATATGAACAAATTGAAGAGATTTACTGGATTAGAAATAGAAAGTATGAAAAAATGGGACAAGACCAATGAAAATAAGATTCATGTCACAAACAGCAATGGAAAATGTCTTATAAGGAAAAGGAAAATTGGCAAAAGTAGAAGGAATGAAGTGAATATGGATAAAAGAGATATGAACAAAGAAGAGAGAAGCATATTAAAAGAGTTGAGAGTAGAGGCCCAGCCAAAAAGTGAGGAGAGAACACAGGAACAAGTGAGGAGATTCACTTGGAAAGTTGTGGACATGAAAGTGAAAAGATGGTAGTACAAAGATGCCATGGAAGATCACCAAGCAGAAGCTTAAAAATTATGTATACAAATAAAGATGGTTTGGTGTTGAGCCTATTGGAACTCAAAGTCTACCTAAAGATCAATAAACTATACGTGGTATGTTTATTGAAAACCGAACTAAAAGAGGAAATAAAGTTGAGATTTGCAAAGCAAGGATATTGCACATGGAGGAGGGATAGAAAAGGAAAGAGAGGAGGAGTGATGATATTGTTGTTGAGGAAGTGGAATATGGTGATGGAATGGTGGAAACATTGAGTATTGTGATTAAAATCAAAGGAAGTGAAAAAAAATAAAATCATTGTGACATAACATACCACCAAAAACTAATGCATGGGAGACCAATAAATATAAAATTATGCAACTAGAAATGAGAAATAGAGGAAATGATAAGGAAAAGTAACAAAGTGCTCTTAGTAGGCAACTTCAACACAGAAGGAATTAACTAGAAGGAGATGGAAGCGAAGGAAAATGCTGTGTCATGGAGTGAAGAACTTATGCATACCATGATGGTGAATACAATGAAACAGTGGATGAACGAGCCTACAAGATGCAGAGAAGAACTATCACAGTTGGACTTAGTGTTTATGAAAACCCCAGAAAGTAGACCAAGTATATGTTGCCTGAGTTGACTGGGAAGAAGTAATCATATGACAATAGAAATAGTCTTTTTTTTTTTTTTTTTTTTTATGTAGGAGGGACACCAGCCAAGGGCAACAAAAAAAAACAATAAAAAAAAAAGAAAAACCCACTGAGATGTCAAGCCTCTAATAGGGTCCCAAGTAGTAGTAAAAAATTGAAGGACAAATGTCTTGAAACCTCCCTCTTGAAGGAATTCAAGTCATGGGAAAGTGAAAATACAGAAACAGGCAGGGAGTTCCAGAGTTTACCAGAGAAAGGGATGAATGATAGAGAATACTGATTAACTCTTGCATTAGAGAGGTAGATAGAATAGGGTTGAGACAAAGAAGAAAGTCTTGTGCAGCAAGACTGTGGGAGGAGGGGAGGCATGAAGTTATCAAGATCAGAAGAACAGTTAGGATGAAAATAGTGTTAGAAGATAGCTAGAGATGCAGCATTGCAATGATGAGAGAGAGGCTGAAGACAGTTGGTTTGAGGAGAGGAGTTGATGAGACAAAAAGCTTTTGGTTCCACTCTCTAGAAGAGTAATATGAGACATGGAGTATGTGAAGTATACTCCGTACATGGACAGATAAGGCCCTTGTACAGAGTTAGCAGCAACGGGGGGATGAGAAGAACTGCTGGAGATGTCTCAGAATGCCTAACTTCATAGAAGCTGTTTCACCTAGAGATGAGATGTGAAGTTTCCAGTTTAGATTTTAAGAAAAGGACAGATGGAGGATGTTCACTGTAGAAGAGGGGGATGGTTGAGTGTCATTAGAGAAGTGGGGATAGATGTCTGGAAGGTTGTGTCAAGTTGATAGATGGAAGAATTGAGTTTTTGAGGCATTGAACAATAACAAGTTTGCTCTGCCCCAGTCAGAAATTTTATAAAGATCTGAAGCCAGGTGTTCTGTGGCTTCCCTGTGTGAACTGTTTGCTTCCTGAAGGGTTGGATGTCTACGAAAAGACATGGAAAAGTGAAGGATGGTATCATCAACTTAGGAGTGGATAGGACAAGAGGTTTGGTTTAGAAGGTGATTGATGAATGATAGGTGACAGGACAGAACCCTGAGGAACATCACTGTTAATAGGTTTAGGAGAAGAACAGTGACTGTCTACCACAGGAACAGCAGAATGGTCAGAAGGGAAACTTGAGATGAAGTTGCAGAGAGAAGGATAGAACCTGTAGGAGGGTAGTTTGGAAATCAAAGCTTTGTGCCAGACTCCATCAAAAGCTTTTGATATGTCTAAGGCAACAAGAAAAGTTTCACCAAAATGTCTAAAAGAGGATGACCAAGACTCAGTAAGGAAAGCCAGAAGATCACCATAGAGCAGCCTTGATGGAATTCATACTGATAATCATATAGAAGGTTGTGAAGTGATAGGTATTTTAAGAATTTTCTTGTTGAGGATAGATTTAAAAACTTTAGATAGGCAAGAAATTTAAGCAATAGGACGGTAGTTTGAGGGGTTAGAACAGTCACCCTTTTTAGGAATAGACTGAATGTAGGCAAACTTCCAGCAAGAAGGAAAGGTAGATGTTGACAGAGTTGAAAGAGTTTGACTAGGCAAGGTGCAAGCACAGAGGTGTAGTTTCAGAGAACGATAGGAGGGACCCCATCAGGTCCATAAGCCTTCTGAGGGTTTAGGCCAGCAAGGGCATGGAAAACATTATTGTGAAGAATTAAATAGGTAGCACGAAGTAGTCAGAGGGTGTAGGGGAGATAGAGAGGAACAAACCCTGAATTGTCCAAGATAGAGTTTTAGCAAAGGACTGAGCGAAGAGCTCAGCTTTAGAGATAGATGTGATTGCAGTGGTGCCATCTGGTTGAAATAAAGGAGGGAAAGAAGAAGCAAAGTTATTGGAGATGTTTTTGGCTAGGTGCCAGAAGTCATAAGGAGAGTTAGATCTTGAAAGATTTTGACAATTTCTATTAATGAAAGAGTTTTTGGCTAGTTGGAGAACATACTTGGCATAGTTCCAGGCAGAAATATGGAACACATGAGATTCTGGTGATGGAAGGCTCAAGTGCCTTTTATGGGCCACCTCTCTATCATACATACCACGAGAAGAGGCTGTGTTAAACCAAGGTTTGGAAGGTTTAGGTTGAGGAAAAGAGTGGGGAATGTATGCCTCCATGTCAGATACTATCACCTCTGTTATGCCCTCAGCATACAGAGATGAATCTCTGCAATGAAAGCTGTAGTCATTCCAAGGAAAATCAGCAAAATACCTCCTCAGGTCCCCCCAACTAGTAGGGGCAAAATGCCAGAGGCACTTCCGCTTAGGGGAATCCTGAGGAGGGATTGGAGCAATAGAACAAGATACAGATATGATATTGTGATCGGAGGAACCCAATGGAGAAGAGAGGGTAACAGCATTAGTAGAAGGATTAGAGATCAGGTAAAGGTCAAGAATGTTGGGCGTATCTCCAAGATGGTCATGAATACATGTAAGGTGGTGCACCAACTACTCTAGGTTGTGGAGGATAGCAAAGTTGAAGGCTAGTTCATCAGGATGTTCAGTGAAGGGAGAGGAAAGCCAAAGTAAACATCAAAGTCTCCAAGAGTGAAGATCTCCGCAAAATGGAAGAGAGTCAAAATATGCTCCACTTTGGAAGTTAAGTAGTCAAAGAATTTCTTATAGTTATAGTAGTTAGATGAGAGGTATACAGCACAGATAAATTTAATTTGAGAGGATTTTATAGTCGTAGCCAGATAGTGGAAAACTCAGAAGATTCTAGAGCATGGGCACTAGAGCAGGTTAAGTTGTTGTGCACATAAATACAACATCCAGCTTTGGATTGAAAATGAGGATAGAGAAAGCAGGAGGGAACAGAAAAGTCAGTTTTTTTTTTTTTTATGTAGGAAGGATACTGGCCAAGGGCAACAAAAATCTAATAAAAAGTGCCCACTGAAATGCCAGTCCCATAAAAGGGTCAAAGCAGTGGTCAAAAATTGGTGGATAAGTGTCTTGAAACCTCCCTCTTGAAGGAATTCAAGTCGTAGGAAGGTGGAAATACAGAAGAAGGCAGGGAGTTCCAGAGTTTACCAGAGAAAGGGATGAATGATTGAGAATACTGGTTAGCTCTTGCATTAGAGAGGTGGACAGAATAGGGGTGAGAGAAAGAAGAAAGTCTTGTGCAGCGAGGCCGCGGAAGGAGGGGAGGCATGCAGTTAGCAAGATCAGAAGAGCAGTTAGCATGAAAATAGCGGTAGAAGACAGCTAGATATGCAACATTGCGGCGGTGAGAGAGAGGTTGAAGACAGTCAGTTAGAGGAGAGGAGTTGATGAGACGAAAAGCTTTTGATTCCACCCTGTCTAGAAGAGCAGTATGAGTGGAACCCCCCCAGACATGTGAAGCATACTCCATACATGGGCGGATAAGGCCCTTGTACAGAGTTAGCAGCTGGGGGGTGAGAAAAACTGGCGGAGACGTCTCAGAACACCTAACTTCATAGAAGCTGTTTTAGCTAGAGATGAGATGTGAAGTTTCCAGTTCAGATTATAAGTAAAGGACAGACCGAGGATGTTCAGTGTAGAAGAGGGGGACAGTTGAGTGTCATTGAAGAAGAGGGGATAGTTGTCTGGAAGGTTGTGTCGAGTTGATAGATGGAGGAATTGAGTTTTTGAGGCATTGAACAATACCAAGTTTGCTCTGCCCCAATCAGAAATTTTAGAAAGATCAGAAGTCAGGCGTTCTGTGGCTTCCCTGCGTGATATGTTTACCTCCTGAAGGGTTGGACGTCTATGAAAAGACATGGAAAAGTGCAGGGTGGTATCATCAGCGTAGGAGTGGATAGGACAAGAAGTTTGGTTTAGAAGATCATTAATGAATAATAAAAAGAGAGTGGGTGACAGGACAGAACCCTGAGGAACACCACTGTTAATAGATTTAGGAGAAGAACAGTGACCGTCTACCACAGCAGCAATAGAACGGTCAGAAAGGAAACTTGAGATGAAGTTACAGAGAGAAGGATAGAAACCATAGGAGGGTAGTTTGGAAATCAAATCTTTGTGCCAGACTCTATCAAAGGCTTTTGATATGTCCAAGGCAACAGCAAAAGTTTCACCAAAATCTCTAAAAGAGGATGACCAAGACTCAGTAAGGAAAGAAAGCCAGAAGATCACCAGTAGAGCGGCCTTGACGGAACCCATACTGGCGATCAGATAGAAGGTTGTGAAGTGATAGATGTTTAAGAATCTTCCTGTTGAGGATAGATTCAAAAACTTTAGATAAGCAGGAAATTAAAACAATAGGATGGTAGTTTGAGGGATTAGAGCGGTCACCCTTTTTAGGAACAGGTTGAATGTAGGCAAACTTCCAGCAAGAAGGAAAGGTAGATGTTGACAGACAGAGCTGAAAGAGTTTGACTAGGCAAGGTGCAAGCACGGAGGCACAGTTTCTGAAAACAATAGGAGGGACCCCATCAGGTCCATAAGCCTTCCGAGGGTTTAGGCCAGCGAGGGCATGGAAAACATCATTGCGAAGAATTTTAATAGGTGGCATGAAGTAGTCAGAGGGTGGAGGAGAGGGAGGAACAAGCCCAGAATCGTCCAAGGTAGAGTTTTTAGCAAAGGTTTGAGCAAAGAGTTCAGCTTTAGAAATAGATGTGATAGCAGTGGTGCCATCTGGTTGAAGTAGAGGAGGGAAAGAAGAAGAAGCAAAGTTATTGGAGATATTTTTGGCTAGATGCCAGAAATCACGAGGATAGTTAGATCCTGAAAGGTTTTGACATTTTCTGTTAATGAAGGAGTTTTTGGCTAGTTGGAGAACAGACTTGGCATGGTTCCGGGCAGAAATATAAAGTGCATGAGATTCTGGTGATGGAAGGCTTAAGTGCCTTTTGTGGGCCACCTCTCTATCATGTATAGCACGAGAACAAGCTGTGTTAAACCAAGGTTTAGAAGGTTTAGGACGAGAAAAAGAGTGAGGAATGTACGCCTCCATGCCAGTCACTATCACCTCTGTTATGCGCTCAGCACACAAAGACGGGTCTCTGACACGGAAGCAGTAGTCATTCCAAGGAAAATCAGCAAAATACCTCCTCAGGTCCCCCCAACTAGCAGAGGCAAAACACAAGAGGCACCTTCGCTTAGGGGATCCTGAGGAGGGATTGGAGTGATAGGACAAGATAAAGATATGAGATTGTGATCGGAGGAGCCCAACGGAGAAGAAAGGGTGACAGCATAAGCAGAAGGATTAGAGGTCAGGAAAAGGTCAAGAATGTTGGGCGTATCTCCAAGACGGTCAGGAATACGAGTAGGGTGTTGCACCAATTGCTCTAGGTCATGGAGGATAGCAAAGTTGTAGGCTAGTTCACCAGGATGGTCAGTGAAGGGAGAGGAAAGCCAAAGCTGGTGGTGAACATTGAAGTCTCCAAGAATAGAGATCTCTGCAAAAGGGAAATTCTTTGACTACTTAACTTCCACTTTGGAAGTTAAGTAGTCAAAGAATTTCTTATAGTCAGAGGAGTTAGGAGAGAGGTATACAGCACAGATAAATTTAGTATGAGAGTGACTCTGTTGTCGTAGCCAGATGGTGGAAAACTCGAAAGATTCAAGAGCGTGGGCACGAGAGCAGGTTAAATCATTGCGCACATAAACGCAGCATCCAGCTTTGGATCGAAAATGAGGATAGAGAAAGTAGGAGGGAACAGAAAAGGGGCTACTGTCAGTTGCCTCAGACACCTGAGTTTCAGTGAGGAAAAGAAGATGAGGTTTAGAAGAGGCGAGGTGGTGTTCTAAAGATTGAAAATTAGATCTTAGACCGCGAATGTTGCAGAAGATAATGAAGAAAAAGTTGAGGGGGGTGTCAAGACACTTAGGGTCGTCGACAGAAAGGCAGTCCGACCTGGGGACATTTATGGTCCCCTCCCCAGATGGGGACTCCGAGGCTGGTGTAGGAGTCGGCATGATGATTTAAAAATTTTTGGGTGAAGGGTGTGTGTGTGTTATTAGGTTGCTTCAGACACCTGTGTTTCAATGAGGAAAAGATGAGGTTTAGTAGAGGAGAGGTGGTCTAATGATTGAAAATTAGATCTAAGACTGAATGTTGCAGAAGTTAATGAAGAAAAAGTTGAGGGGGGGGGGTGTCAAGACACTTAAGGTCAATACCAGAAGAGCAGTCCAACCTAGGGACATTTTTGGCCCCCACCCCAGATGGGGACTCTGAGGCAGGTGTAGGAGTTGCCATGATAATTTTGAATTTTGAGTGAAGGGTGTGTGTGTAATTAGGTGCTTGTAATTTTGTGTGAAGGGAGAGAGTCTTTAGAGTGCAGGCTGTGACTGTCCCCTTGTTTTGTGATACATGAAGGTAAACGTTCAGTGAGGTCACAGCTGTGTTTAATGATAAGTTGACAGTACCCCCTGATCCAGTGCTTTAGACATCAATGGGAGTACTTATTGTTTTGGCAGGTGCCTACTGCCTCCTCCTACAAGAGGAAACTGTTGCACAGGAATGAACAATTTAGAAATGGGAGACAGAACTATGCTAAGGCAAACTTTTGTAGAGCTTAATAAATTTTATGGAAAAATTAACTGGAATGAGCTGTTTGAAGGTAAAATAATACAAGATAAATATGAAATATTTTTTGAAGAGGATATTTTTCTGACAGGTCTCTGTCATGGAAGCAGTAGTCATTCCAAGGAAAATCAACAAATTACCTCCTCAGTTCCCCCAACTAGCAGTGGCAGAATGCTAGAGGCAGCTTTGCTTAGGGGGATCCTGAGGAGAGATTGGAATGATAGGACAAGATACAGATATGAGATTGTGATTGAAGGAGCCCAATGGAGAAGAAAGGGTAACATCATAAGCAGAAGGATTAAAGGTTAGGAAAAGGTTAAGAATGTTGGGTGTATCTCTAAGACAGTCAGGAATACGAGTAGGGTGCTGCACCAGTTGCTCTAGGTCATGGAGGGTAGCAAAGTTGAAGGCTAGTTCACCAGGATAGTCAGTGAAGGGAGAGGAAAGCCAAAGTTGGTGGTGCACATTGAAATCTCCAAGAATGGAGATCTCTGCAAAAGGGAAGAGTTAGAATGTGCTCCACTTTGGAAGTTAAATAGTCAAAGAATTTCTTATAGTCAGAGGAGTTAGGTGAGAGATATACAGCACAGATAATTTTAGTTTGAGAGTGACTCTAGTTGTTGCCAGATGGTGGAAAACTTGGAAGATTCAAGAGTGTGGGCACGAGAGGAGGTTAAGTCACTGCGCACATAAACACAACATCCAGCTTTGGATTGAAAATGAGGATAGAGAAAGTAGGAGGGAACAGAAAAGGGGCTACTGTCAGTTGCCTCAAGACACCTGTATTTCAGTGAGGAAAAGAAGATGAGGTTTAGTAGAGAGAGAGAGAGAGAGAGAGAGAGAGAGAGAGAGAGAGAGAGAGAGAGAGAGAGAGAGAGAGATGGTGAGCAGATAGGTGGTGTTTTACAGATTGAAAATTAGATCCAAGACCATGAATGTTGCAGAAGTTAATGAAGAAAAACTTGAGGAGGATTTCGAGATACTTAGGGTCAGTACCAGAAGAGCAATCCAACTTGGGAACATTTGTGGTCACCTCCCTAGATTGGGACTCTGAGGCTGGTGTAGGAGCCACCATGATAATTTTGAATTTTGAGTGAAGGGTGCTTGTAGTTTTGTGTGAAGGAAGAGGGCAGGCTGTGACTGCCCCCTTGTGTTGTGAGACACAAAGAAAAACGTTCAGTGAGGTCATAGCTGGGTTTAATGATAAGTTCACAGCATCCTCTGATCCAGTGCTTTAGACCTCACTGGGAGTAATTATAATTTCAGCAGGTGCCTGCTGCCTCCTGTCTGCATTAATACATTTCATATGTATAATGTACTTGCTTAAAAACCTTGGATGAAAAAATTTTCAGTATTCCATGCTCACCTGAAAAGCAGCTCCATTATTTGTTTTCATGGATACAGTACAGTTTCATCTGTTACTGCTCAGAATGAATGTTGTAATTTTTTTTTATTATTTTTTTTTTTTTTTTTTTTTTTTTTTTTATGTAGGAAGGATACTGGCCAAGGGCAACAAAAATCTAATAAAAAAAATGCCCACTGAAATGCCAGTCCCTAAAAGGGTCAAAGCAGTGGTCAAAAATTGGTGGATAAGTGTCTTGAAACCTCCCTCTTGAAGGAATTCAAGTCATAGGAAGGTGGAAATACAGAAGCAGGCAAGGAGTTCCAGAGTTTACCAGAGAAAGGGATGAATGATTGAGAATACTGGTTAACTCTTGCGTTAGAGAGGTGGACAGAATAGGAGTGAGAGAAAGAAGAAAGTCTTGTGCAGCGAGGCCGCGGAAGGAGTGGAGGCATGCAGTTAGCAAGATCAGAAGAGCAGTTAGCATGAAAATAGCGGTAGAAGACAGCAAGAGATGCAACATTGCGGCGGTGAGAGAGAGGCTGAAGACAGTCAGTTAGAGGAGAGGAGTTGATGAGACGAAAAGCTTTTGATTCCACCCTGTCTAGAACAGCAGTATGAGTGGAACCCCCCCAGACATGTGAAGCATACTCCATACATGGACGGATAAGGCCCTTGTACAGAGTTAGCAGCTGGGGGGGTGAGAAAAACTGGCGGAGACGTCTCAGAACACCTAACTTCATAGAAGCCGTTTTAGCTAGAGATGAGATGTGAAGTTTCCAGTTCAGATTATAAGTAAAGGACAGACCGAGGATGTTCAGTGTAGAAGAGGGGGACAGTTGAGTGTCATTGAAGAAGAGGGGATAGTTGTCTGGAAGATTGTGTCGAGTTGATAGATGGAGGAATTGAGTTTTTGAGGCATTGAACAATACCAAGTTTGCTCTGCCCCAATCAGAAATTTTAGAAAGATCAGAAGTCAGGCGTTCTGTGGCTTCCCTGCGTGATATGTTTACCTCCTGAAGGGTTGGACGTCTATGAAAAGACGTGGAAAAGTGCAGGGTGGTATCATCAGCATAGGAGTGGATAGGACAAGAAGTTTGGTTTAGAAGATCATTAATGAATAAAAAGAAGAGAGTGGGTGACAGGACAGAACCCTGAGGAACACCACAGTTAATAGATTTAGGAGAAGAACAATGACCGTCTACCACAGCAGCAATAGAACGGTCAGAAAGGAAACTTGAGATGAAGTTACAGAGAGAAGGATAGAAACTGTAGGAGGGTAGTTTGGAAATCAAAGCTTTGTGCCAGACTCTATCAAAGGCTTTTGATATGTCCAAGGCAACAGCAAAAGTTTCACCAAAGTCTCTAAAAGAGGATGACCAAGACTCAGTAAGGAAAGCCAGAAGATCACCAGTAGAGCGTCCTTGACGGAACCCATACTGGCGATCAGATAGAAGGTTGTGAAGTGATAGATGTTTAAGAATCTTCCTGTTGAGGATAGATTCAAAAACTTAAGATAAGCAGGAAATTAAAGCAATAGGACGGTAGTTTGAGGGATTAGAGCGGTCACCCTTTTTAGGAACAGGTTGAGTGTAGGCAAACTTCCAGCAAGAAGGAAAGGTAGATGTTGACAGACAGAGCTGAAAGAGTTTGACTAGGCAAGGTGCAAGCACGGAGGCACAGTTTCGGAGAACAATAGGAGGGACCCCATCAGGTCCATAAGCCTTCTGAGGGTTTAGGCCAGCGAGGGCATGGAAAACATCATTACGAAGAATTTTAATACGAGGCATGAAGTAGTCAGAGGGTGGAGGAGAGGGAGGAACAAGCCCAGAATCATCCAAGGTAGAGTTTTTAGCAAAGGTTTGAGGAAAGAGTTCAGCTTTAGAAATAGATGTGATAGCAGTGGTGCCATCTGGTTGAAGTAGAGGAGGGAAAGAAGAAGAAGCAAAGTTATTGGAGATATTTTTGGCTAGATGCCAGAAATCACGAGGGGAGTTAGATCTTGAAAGGTTTTGACATTTTCTGTTAATGAAGGAGTTTTTGGCTAGTTGGAGAACAGACTTGGCATGGTTCCGGGCAGAAATATAAAGTGCATGAGATTCTGGTGAAGGAAGGCTTAAGTACCTTTTGTGGGCCACCTCTCTATCATGTATAGCACGAGAACAAGCTGTGTTAAACCAAGGTTTAGAAGGTTTAGGACGAGAAAAAGAGTGAGGAATGTACGCCTCCATGCCAGAAGGATTAGAGGTCAGGAAAAGGTCAAGAATGTTGGGCGTATCTCCAAGACGGTCAGGAATACGAGTAGGGTGTTGCACCAATTGCTCTAGGTCATGGAGGATAGCAAAGTTGTAGGCTAGTTCACCAGGATGGTCAGTGAAGGGAGAGGAAAGCCAAAGCTGGTGGTGAACATTGAAGTCTCCAAGAATGGAGATCTCTGCAAAAGGGAAGAGGGTCAGAATGTGCTCCACTTTGGAAGTTAAGTAGTCAAAGAATTTCTTATAGTCAGAGGAGTTAGGAGAGAGGTATACAGCACAGATAAATTTAGTATGAGAATGACTCTGTAGTCGAAGCCAGATGGTGGAAAACTCGGAAGATTCAAGAGCGTGGGCACGAGAGCAGGTTAAGTCATTGCGCACATAAACGCAGCATCCAGCTTTGGATCGAAAATGAGGATAGAGAAAGTAGGAGGGAACAGAAAAGGGGCTATTGTCAGTTGCCTCAGACACCTGAGTTTCAGTGAGGAAAAGAAGATGAGGTTTAGAAGAGGAGAGGTGGTGTTCTACAGATTGAAAATTAGATCTTAGACTGCGAATGTTGCAGAAGTTAATGAAGAAAAAGTTGAGGGGGGTGTCAAGACACTTACGGTCGTCGACGGAAAGGCAGTCCGACCTGGGGACATTTATGGTCCCCTCCCCAGATGGGGACTCCGAGGCTGGTGTAGGAGTCGCCATGATTTTAAAATTTTTTGAGTGAAGGGTGTGTGTGTTATTAGGTGCTTGTAGTTTTGTGTGGAGGAAGAGAGTTGTCTTTAGAGAGCAGGCTGTGACTACCCCCTTGTGTTGTGAGACACAAAGGGAAACGTTCAGTGAGGTCACAGCTGGGTTTAATGATAAGTTCACAGCACCCCCTGAACAGTGCTTTAGACCTCACTGGGAGTAATTATCGTTTCGGCAGGTGTCTATGTTGATATGTATGTAGAATGGCTCTATAAAAAAACCTGAAAAATTGCTCACTGCTGGCACCTGATAATGGCCACTTCTCAGAAATTCCCCAATTGGGTTCAGTAATGAATGGTGGGATAAACAGGTGAATCACACACATATATTTTTAGTAGGGAGAAGGAAGGGGATGAAGAAGAAGGAGGAGTATGTGGACAAAGTAGGGAAAGAAGAAGAGGATGAGGACAAGGAGAGAGAGAGAGAGAGAGAGAGAGAGAGAGAGAGAGAGAGAGAGAGAGAGAGAGAGAGAGAGAGAGAGAGAGATGGTGAGCAGATAGCCAGTTGGTGTGAAATAATCTGCCAAATCATCACCATCCATCCATCTGTTGCATCTTTTTCAGTAATTGTGAATACTACTACCATCTTTGTCTCAGCTTATTGTTTTAAGTTAGGAGACATCATGCAATGCTCAAAAGCCATTAATTGTGCCATATATATGTTTGAATTGCTACAGTGAGTGGCAGAGTATGGGGGGGAATCATACACAATAGTATGAAATGTGAGGAGGGGAAGGAGGAAGAAGAGAGAGAGAGAGAGAGAGAGAGAGAGAGAGAGAGAGAGAGAGAGAGAGAGAGAGAGAGAGAGAGAGAGAGAGAGAGAGAGAGGGCACACCTGAAAGGTGAAAAGATGGTACAGGAGTACTCAGTGAAGTGTAAGTTACAGGTGGCCTTCAGAGACTTAAAAAGAAAACATAAAAAGTTATTAGGAATGCCCTCTAGAATGCCCCTTAAAATTTATGTTGCAGGAGAGCACTAATTTAAGGGAATTAAGCTATTGTAACCAACTTTTCTTATTTGCTGACTGTTACAGATTTCAAGTAGTGAATATAGTCAAGTGTCACATTGGGCAAGAGCACAATGAAGAAGCATGGACACTATTGGCAATGCTGTCAGGCTACATCACTATCAAGAATGTTGCTTTTGCTGTTGACTACTTTGAGCAACACTGCCAGAACACAGCAGAGGTGTGTAATGAATTCAGATTGTGACTTAGATTTTATGATGATGAATTATATAAAATAAAATAATTATACAAGTTTGCCATTTCCAGTAAAAGTTTGATAGCCATATGGCAATATTTAGCTCATTAAAATTATTATATATGATTTATGTTGAGCACACCCCTCTCTTCAGAAATCTCAATTTTTTTCTCTTTAATTTTGCCAGGTTTTGCCAGTTTTTATAATCTGAAAAAAAAAATTCTATATAAATATTAGGTCATTGTACATCTGGCATCTTAGTAGGTGTGAGAATGTGAGTTCCTAAGGACTAGCTCCCCAGTGTCTGCCAGAGTCATGGCATGAATGGATCTGTGATGCCCACAGAAAACTGGTGATGTCTCAAAAGTTATCATTACTTAGATCAATATTTTATTTATTTATTTTTTCTTATATTTAAGAAGGTCACTGTCCAAGGGAGACAAAACCGGAAAAAAAAAAGATCCCACTTGGGCACCAGTCTGAAAAGAGATGTCAAGAGAATCAATGAAAACTGAAGGATAAGTGTCTTGAAAGAGGAAGGAAATACAGAAGTAGGCAGGAAGTTCCAGAATTTACCAGAGAAAGGAATGAATGACTGAGCATACTGATTAACTCTTGCATTAGAAAGATGGACAGAATAGGGATGAGAGAAAGAAGAAAGTCTTGTGCAGTGAGTCTGTAGGAGGCGAGGCATGTAGTTAGCAAGATCAGAAGAGCAGTTAGCATGAAAATAGTGGTAGAAGATAGCAAGAGATGCAACATTGTGGCAATGAGAAAGAGGCTGAAGACAATCAGTTAGAGGAGAGGAGTTGATGAAATGAAAAGCTTTTGATTTCACACTGTCTAAAACAGCGGTATGACTGGAATCCATACATGTGAAGCATACTCCATACATGGGTGGATAAGACCCCTGTACAGAGTTAGCAGCTGGGGATGTGAGAAAAACTGGCAGAAATGATTCAGAATGCCTAACTTCATAGAAGCTGTTTTATCTACAGATGAGATGTGGTTTCCAGTTTAGATTATAAGTAAAGGACAGACTGAGGATGTTCATTGTAGAAGAGGGGGACAGTTGAGTGTCATTGAAGAAGAGGGGATAGTTTTCTGGAAGGTTGTGTTGAGTTGACAGATGGAGGAATTGAGTTTTTGAGCCAATGAATAAATACTAAGTTTTCTCAGCCCCAATCAGAAATTTTAGAGAGATCAGAAGTCAGGTGTTCTGTGGCTTCCCTGCATGGATTGTTTATTTCCTGAAAGGTTGGATGTCTACAAAAAGATGTGGAAAAGTGCAGGGTGGTATCATCAGTGTAGGAGTGGATAGAACAAGAAGTTTGGTTTAGAAGATCATTGATGAATAATAGGAAGAGAGTGGGTGACAGGACAGAACCCTGAGGAACACCACTGTTAATTAATAGATTTAGGATAAGAACAGTGACTGTCAACCACAATGGCAATAGAACGGTCAGAAAGGAAACTTGACATGAAGTTATAGAGAGAAGGATAGAAGCTGTTGGAGGTTATTTTGGAAATCAAAGCTTTGTGCCAGACTCTATCAAAAGCTTTTGATATGTCCAAGGCAACAGCAAAAGTTTCACCAAAATCTCTAAAAGAGGATGACCAAGACTCAGTAAGGAAAGCCAGAAGATCACCAGTAGAGCAGCCTTGATGGAACCCATACTGGAGATCAGGTAGAAGGTTGTGAAGTGATAGATGTTTAAGAATCTTCCTGTTGAGTATAGATTAAAAAATTTTTAGATAGGCAGGAAATTAAAGCAATAGGACGGTAGTTTGAGGGATTAGAACGGTCACCCTTTTTAGGAACAGGCTGAATGTAGGCAAACTTCCATCAAGAAGGAAAGTTAGATGTTGACAGACAGAGCTGAAAGAGTTTGACTAGACAAGGTGCAAGCACGGAGGCACAGTTTTGGAGAACAATAGGAGGGACCCCATCAGGTCCATAAGCCTTCCGAGGGTTTAGGCCAGCAAGGGCATGGAAAACATCATTGCAAAGAATTTTAATAGGTAACATGAAGTAGTCATAGGGTGGAGAAGAGGGAGGAACAAGCCCAGAATTGTCCAAGGTAGAGTTTTTAGCAAAGGATTGAGTGAAGAGTTCAGCTTTAGAAATATATGTGATAGCAGTGGTGTCATCTGGTTGAAATAAAGCAAAGTTATTGGAGATATTTTTGGCTAGATGCCAGAAGTCATAAGGAGAGTTAGATCTTGAAAGGTTTTGACACTTTCTGTTAATGAAGGAGTTTTTGGCTAGTTGGAGAACAGACTTGGTATGTTTCCGGGCAGAAATATAAAGTGCATGAGATTCTGGTGATGGAAGGCTTAAATACCTTTTGTGGGCCACCTCTCTATCATGTATAGCACGAGAACAAGCTGTGTTCAACCAAGGTTTGGAAGGTTTAAGTCGAGATAAAGAGTGAGGAATGTATGCCTCCATGCCAGACACTATCACCTCTTATGTGCTCAGCACACAAAGACGGGTCTCTGACACGGAAGCAGTAGTCATTCCAAGGAAAATCAGCAAAATACCTCCTCAGGTCCCCCCAACTAGCAGAGGCAAAACACCAGAGGCAACTTCGCTTAGGGGGATCCTGAGGAGGCATTGGAGCGATAGGACAAGATACAGATATGAGATTGTGATTGGAGGAGCCCAATGGAGAAGGAAGGATGACAGCATAAGCAGAAGGATTAGAGGTCAGGAAAAGGTCAAGAATGTTGGGTGTATCTCCTAGACAGTCAGGAATACGAGTAGGGTGTTGCACCAATTGGTCTAGGTCGTGGAGGGTTGCATAGTTGAAGGCTTGTTCACCAGGATGGTCAGTGAAGGGAGAGCAAAGCCAAAGCTGGTGGTGAACATTGAAGTCTCCAAGAATGGAGATTTCTGCAAAAAGGAAGAGGGTCAGAATGTGCTCCACTTTTTAAGTTAAATAGTCAAAGAATTTCTTATAGTCAGAGGAGTTAGGTGAGAGGTATACAGCACAGATAAATTTAGTTTGAGAGTGACTCTGTAGTCGTAGCCAGTTGGTGGAAAACTTGGAAAATTCAAGAGCATGGGCACAAAAGCAGGTTAAGTCATTGCACACATAAACACAACATCCAGCTTTGAATAAAAAATGAGGATAGAGAAAGTAGGAGGGAACAGAAAAGGGACTACAGTACTGTCAGTTGCCACAGACACCTGAGTTTCAGTGAGGAAAAGAAGAGGAGGTTTAGAAGAGGAGAGGTGGTATTCTACAGATTGAAAATTAGATCTTAGACCATGAATGTTGCAGAAGTTAATGAAGAAAAAGTTGAGGAGGGTGTCAAGACACTTAGGGTCATTGACAGAAAGGCAGTCCGACCTGGGGACATTTATGGTCCCCTTCCCAGATGGGGACTCCGAGGCTGGTGTATGAGTCGCCATGATAATTTTGAAACATAGATGTTAATAGACAGAGTTGAAAGAGTTTGACTAGGTAAGGTGCAAGCACGGAGCCACAGTTTCAGAGAACAATAGGAGGGATCCCATCAGGTCCAAAAGCCTTCTGAGGGTTTAGGCCTGTGAGGGCATGGAAAACATCACTGAAGGATTTTAATGGGTAGCATGAAATAGTCAGAGGGTGGAGGAGAGGAAAGAACTAACCCTGCATCATTCAAGATAGAGTTTTTAACAAAGTTCAGCTTTAGAAATATATGAGATAGCAGTGGTGCCATCAGGCTGAAATATAGGAGAGAAAAATGAAGAACCAAAGTTACTGGAGATGTTTTTGGCTAGGTACCAGAAGTCATGGGATCTTGAAAGATTTTGACACTATTAATGAAAGAATTTTTGGCTAGTTGGAGAACAGACAGCATCATTTTGAGCAGAAACATAAAGCACATGAGATTCAAGTGATGGAAGGCTGAAGTACCATTTGTGGGCCACCTCTATCATGTATAGCATCAAAATAGGCTGTGCTAAACCAAGGTTTGGAAGGTTTAGGTTGAGAGAAAGAGTGAGAAATGTACGCTTTAATGCCAGACACTATTACCTCTGTTATGGGCTCAGCAGACAGAGACAGGTCTCTGAAACGGAAGCAACAGTCATTCCAAGGAAAATCAGCATAATACCTCCTCAGGACCCCCAACTAGCAAGGACAAAACAGCAGAGGCACCTCTGCTTTGGCGGATCCAAGATACGGATGAGATTGTGATTGGAGGAGCCCATTAGAGAGAATAGGGTAACAGCATAAGCAGAAGGATTAAGGGTTAGAAAAAGGTCAAGAATGTATGGCATATCTCCAAGACGGTCAGGAATGTGAGTAGGGTGTTGCACCAGTTGCTGTAGGCTGTAGAGGATAGCAAAGTTAAAGGCTGGTTCACCAGAATGATCAGTGAAGGGGAAGGAAAAACCAAAGCTGGTGGTGAACACTGAGATCTCCAAGAATGGAGATCTCTGCAAAAGGGAAGAGAATCAGAATGTGCTCCACTTTGGAATTTAAGTAGTCAAACAATTTCTTATAGTCAGAGGAGTTTGGTGAGAGGTATACAGCACAGATAGATAAATTTAGTTTGAGAGTAACTGTAGTTGTAGCCAGATGGTGGAATACTCGGAAGATTCAAGAGCTTGGGCATAGGAGCAGGTTAAGTCATTGTGCACATAGAGGCAACATTTTGATTGAAAATGAGGATAAAGAAAGTAGGAGGGAACAGAAAAGGGGCTACTATTAGCTGCCTGAAACATCTGTGTTTCAGTAAAGAAAAGATGAGGTTTAGTAGAAGAGGGATGGTGTTCTACAGATTGAAAGTTAGATCTTAGACTGCAAATGTTGTAGAAGTTAATGAAGAAAAAGTTGAGGGGGGTGTTAAGACACTTAGGGTCGATACCAGAAGAGCAGTCTCACCTGGGGACATTAGTGGACCCCCCCTCCAGATGGGGACTCAGAGGAAGAGGCAGTAGGCACCTGCCGAAATGATAATTACTCCCAGTGAGGTCTAAAGCACTGGATCAGGGTGTGCTGTGAACTTATCATTAAATGCAGCTGTGACCTCACTGAATGTTTCTCTTTGTCTCACAATACAAGGGGGCAGTCACAGCCTGCCCTCTAAAGACAACTCTCTTCCTCCACACAAAACTAGAAGCACCTAATAACACACACACCCTTCACTCAAAAAAATTCAAAATTATCATGGTGACTCCTACACCAGCCTCGGAGTCCCCACTTGGGGGAGGGAACCACAAATGTCCCTAGGTCAGACTGCCCTTCTGACAACAACCCTAAGTGTCTTGACACCCCCTTCAACTTTTTTTTCATTAACTTTTGCAACATTCACGGTCTAAGATCTAATTTTCAATCTGTAGAACACCACCTCTCCTCTTCTAAATCTCATCTTCTTTTCCTCACTGAAACTCAGGTGTCTGAGGCAACTGACTGTAGCCTCTTTTCTGTTCCCTCCTACTTTCTCTATCCTCATTTTCAATCTAAAGTTGGATGTTGTGTTTATGTGCACAATGACTTAACCTGCTCTCGTGCCCATGCTCTTCAATCTTCCGAGTTTTCCACCATCTGGTGGACTACAGAGTCACTCTCAAACTAGATTTATCTATGCTGTATATCTCTCACCTAACTCCTCTGACTATAAGAAATTCTTTGACTAGTTAACTTCCAAAGTGGAGCACATTCTGACTCTTCCCTTTTGCAATTATCTCCAATCTTGGAGATTTTAATGTTCACCACCAGCTTTGGCTTTCCTCTCCCTTCACTGGTGAATTAGCCTTCAACTTTGCTATTCTCCATATCCTAGAGCAATTGGTGCAACACCTTACTCATAATCCTGACCATCTTGGAGATACGTTCAACATTCTTGACCTTTTCTTGACCTCTAATCCTTCTGCTTATGCTGTCACCCTCTGTTCTCTATTGGGCTCCTCCGATCACAATCTCATATCTGTATCTTGTCCTATCACTCTGATCTCTCCTCAGGATTCCCCTAAGTGAAGGTGCCTCTGGTGTTTTGCCTCTGCTAGTTGGGGGGACCTGAGGAGGTATTTTGCTGATTTTCCTTGGAATGACTACTGCTTCCGTGTCAGAGACCCGTCTTTGTGTGCTGAGCACATAACAGAGGTGATAGTGACTGGCATGGAGGCATACATTCCCCACTCTTTTCCTCAACCTAAACCTTCCAAACCTTGGTTTAACACAGCCTCTTCTCGTGGTATGTATGATAGAGAGGTGGCCCACAAAGGGTATTTAAGCGTTCCATCATCAGAATCTCATGCACTTTATATTTCTGCCGAGAACCATGCCAAGTCTGTTCTCCAACTAGCCAAAAACTCCCTCATTAACAGAAAGTGTCAAAATCTTTGAAGATCTAACTCCCCTCGTGACTTCTGGCATCTAACCAAAAATATCTCCAATAACTTTACTTCTTCTTTCCCTCCTTTATTTCAACCAAATGGTATCACTGCTATCACATCTATCTCTAAAGCTGAACTCTTCGCTCAAACCTTTGCGAAAAACTCTACCTTGGACAATTCAGGGCTTTTCCTCCCTCTCCTTCACCCTCTGACTACTTCATGCTACCTATTAAAATTCTTTGCAACGATGTTTTCCATGGCCTTGCTGGGCTAAACCTCAGGAAGACTTATGGACCTGATGGGGTCCCTCCTATTGTTCCCCGTAACTGTGCCTCCGTGCTTGCATCCTGCCTATTCAAACTCTTTCAGCTCTCTCTGTCAACATCTTCCTTTCCTTCTTGCTGGAAGTTTGTCTACATTCAGCCTGTTTCTAAAAATGATGACCATTCAAATCCCTCCGTCCTATTGCTTAAATTTCTTGGCTATTTGAAGTTTTTGAATCTATCCTCAACAGGAAGATTCTTAATCATCTATCACTTCACAACCTTCTATCTGATTGCCAGTATGGGTTCCGTCAAGGCTGCTCTACTGGTGATCTGGTTTTCCTTGCTGAGTCTTGGTCATCCTCTTTTAGCGATTTTGATGAAACTTTTGCTTTTGCCTTGGATATATCAAAGGTTTTGATAGAGTCTGGCACAAAGCTTTGATTTCCAAACTACCCTCCTAAGGCTTCTATCCTTCTCTCTATAACTTCATCTCAAGTTTGCTTTTTGACTGTTCTATTATTGCTGTGGTAGATGGTCACTGTTCTTCTCCTAAATCTATTAACAGTGGTGTTGCTCAGGGTTTTGTTCTGTCAACCACTTTCTTCTTTTTATTCTTGAATGACCTAAACCATACTTCTTGTCCTATCCACTCCTATGCTGATGATACCACCCTGCACTTTTCAATGTCTTTTCATAGACATCCAACCTTTAAGGAAGTAAACATTTCATGCAGGGAAGCCACAGAACACCTGACTTTTGATCCTTCTAAAATTTCTGATTGGGGCAGAGCAAACTTGGTATTGTTCAATGCCTCAAAAACTCAATTTCTTCATTTATCAACTCGACACAACCTTCCAGATAGCTATCCCCTCTTCTTCAAAGACACTCAACTGTCCCCCTCTTCTACGCTGAACATCCTTGGTCTGTCCTTTACTTAAAATCTGAACTGGAAACTTCACATCTCATCTCTAGCTAAAACAGTTTCTATGAAGTTAGGCGTTCTGAGATGTGTCCGCCTGCTTTTCTCACTCCTCCAGCTGCTAACTCTGTACAAGGGCCTTATCCGTCCATGTATGGAGTATGCTTCACATGTCTTGGGGGGTTACACTCAGACCGCTGTTTTAGACAGGGTAGAATCAAAAGCTTTTTATCTCATCAACTCCTCTCCTCTAACTATCTTCAGCCTCTCTTTCATCGCTGCAGTGTTGCATCTTTAGCTATCTTTTACTGCTATTTTGTTGCTAACTACTATTTTGATCTTGCTTGCTGCATGCCTCCCTTCATCCCGTGGCCTCACTGCACAAAACTTTTTGCTTTCTCACCCCTATTCTATCCACTTCTAATGCAAGAGTATTTTCAATATTTTCAATAATTCATCCCTTTCTCTGGTAAACTCTGGAACTCCCTGCCTGCTTCTGTATTTCCACCTTCCTATGACTTGAATTCCTTCAAGAGGGAGGTTTCAAGACACTTATCGTTCAATTTTTGACTACTGCTTTGGACCCTTTTCTAGGACTGGCATCTCAGTGGGCCTTTTTTTTTTTCTTTTATTGGAGTTTTGCTGCCCTCGGCCAGTGCCCCTCCTACTTGAAAAAAAAAAAAAAAAAAAAGAAAAGGAGTCACTATGATGATTTTGAACTTTGAAGGGTGTGTGTGTGTAATTGGATGCATGTAATTTTGTGTGAAGGAAGAGAGTTGTCTTTAGAGGACAGGCTGTGACTGCCCCCTTGTTTTGTGAGACATAAAGGGAATTCATTGAGGTCACAACTGGGTTAATGGTAAGTTCACAGCACCCCCTGATCCAGTGCTTTAGACTTCACTGGGAATAATTATCGTTTTGGCAGGTATCTACTGTGTCCTGCTTCATTTATTTTTAGCATGTTGGAATTTTAAAAGTAGCTCCAGAAAGAGAATTAAACATTGAATATTTTGACAGATTGAATTTGTATATAAGGTAAATAATAATTGTTATTTTGATTTATTTCTGGGGCAATGCATTGGAAGAAAATTTATGAATATTTTGCAATTTTTCTCAGGAATGGAGTAAAATATTAAAAAGTTGCATTGTCATTTTATAGTTACATGTCTAGTTACTACAGGGGCAAAATGTGATTGAAAGTGAACTGACAGAAGTGTCTATCTTTCTATTATAGTGAATGTCATTTTTTATTTGTTTTTTTTCCATTTTACTTTTTTCCTAAAAACTACTCATCCAAATAAAATAAAATTTTTCTAGATATGCCCTTGCCCAATCCCATAAAACATATAAAAATGTTATGTAAATAGACATAATATGAATGTCACCACTTAAGTAACTGGTGTTGTCTCCTTAAGGAGGCTGTCCCCCCCGCCTTTTTTTTTTATCTTCATTATTTGTTCTTTTGCCATTAAATTTTTATGGTAAATCAAAATTAGTATGTATGTAAGTGCTATTGTCCAAGAGTCCTCCCAGTATGCCATTTTGATACAATCATTCCCCCATCCCCTCAGAATGGTACCTATTTTTGAAATCTATCACCTTTTACAATTTTTAATTATAGATATGTGCTTTACATACAGGTAAGGCCAGTCTATAATCTTTGACATAACACAGTGTTTTCCTTTTATTTTGCCTTTTTTTGTCAAGTGAATTTTTGTCCAAGTGCAACTCTTACTGTTGAAATCTCAGGAAAATAAAAATAAAAAATTTTGTATTTCAATACTTAAAAATATCTGTTGCATTAACTTGTCTGTGGTTACTGATATTATAAAGTGTGTAGTTCCCATGGTCATGAAAAATGGGAAAAAAAAAAAAATAGAATATATATATATATATATATATATATATATATATATATATATATATATACTCGTATATATATATATATATATATATATATATATATATATATATATATATATATATATATATATATATATATATATATATATATATATATATATATATACAGGGTGTCCCATATGGAGGAGGCAGAAGAGACCTGCCGAAGTGATAATTACTCCCAGTGAGGTCTAAAGCACTGTTGAGGGGGTGCTGTGAACTTATCATTAAACCCAGCTGTGACCTCACTGAACATTTCTCTTCGTGTCTCACAACACAAGGGGGCAGTCACAGCCTGCCCCCTCTAAAGACAACTCTCTTCCTCCACACAAAACTACAAGCACCTAATAACACACACACCCTTCATTCAAAAATTTTAAAATCATCATGGCGACTCCTACACCAGCCTCGGAGTCCCCATCTGGGGAGGAGACCATAAATGTCTCCAGGTCAGACTGCCTTTCTGTCGACGACCCTAAGTGTCTTGACACCCCCCTCAACTTTTTCTTCATTAACTTCTGCAACATTCACAGTCTAAGATCTAATTTTCAATCTGTAGAACACCATCTCTCCTCTTCTAAACCTCATCTTCTTTTCCTCACTGAAACTTGGGTGTCTGAGGCAACTGGCAGTACCCCCTTTTCTGTTCCCTCCTACTTTCTCTATCCTCATTTTCGATCCAAAGCTGGATGCTGTGTTTATGTGCGCAATGACTTAACCTGCTCTCGTGCATACACTCTTGAATCTTCGAGTTTTCCACCATCTGGCTACAACTACAGAGTCACTCTCAAACAAAATTTATCTGTGCTGTACACCTTTCACCTAACTCCTCTGACTATAAGAAATTCTTTGACTACTTAACTTCCAAAGTGGAGCACATTATGACCCTCTTCCTTTTTGCAGAAATCTCCATTCTTGGAGACTTCAATGTTCACCACCAGCTTTGGCTTTCCTCTCCCTTCACTGACCATCCTGGTGAACTAGCCTTCAACTTTGCTATCCTCCACAACCTAGAGCAATTGGTGCAACACCCTACTTGTATTCCTGACCGTCTTGGAGATACGCCCAACATTCTTGACCTTTTCCTGACCTCTAATCCTTCTGCTTATGCTGTCACTCTTTCTTCTCCGTTGGGCTCCTCTGATCACAATCTCATATCTGTATCTTGTCCTATCGCTCCAATCCCTCCTCAGGATACCCCTAAGCGAAGGTGCCTCTTGTGTTTTGCCTCTGCTAGTTGGGGGGACCTGAGGAGGTATTTTGCTGATTTTCCTGGGAATGATTACTGCTTCCGCGTCAGAGACCCATCTTTGTGTGCTGAGTGCATAACAGAGGTGATAGTATCTGGCATGGAGGCATACATTTCTCACTCTTTTTCTCGTCCTAAACCTTCTAAACCTTGGTTTAACACAGCTTGTTCTCATGCTATACATGATAGAGAGGTGGCCCATAAAAGGTAGTTAAGCTTTCCATCACCAGAATCTCCTGCACTTTATATTTCTGCCCGGAACCATGCCAAGTCTGTTCTCCAACTAGCCAAAAACTCCTTCATTAACAGAAAGTGTCAAAACCTTTCAAGATCTAACTCCTCTCGTGACTTCTAGCCAAAAAATATCTCCAATAACTTTGCTTCTTCTTCTTTCCCTCCTTTATTTCAACCAGATGGCACCACTGCTATCACATCTATTTCTAAAGCTGAACTCTTTGCTCAGATCTTTGCTTAAAACTCTACCTTGACAATTCTGGGCTTGTTCCTTCCTCTCCTCCACCCTCTGACTACTTCATGCCACCTATTAAAATTCTTCCCAATGATGTTTTCCATGGCCTTGTTGACCTAAACCCTCGGAAGGCTTATGGACCTGATGGGGTCCCTTCTATTGTTCTCTGAAATTGTGCCTCCGTGCTTGCACCTTGCCTAGTCAAACTCTTTCAGCTGTCTGTCAACATCTACCTTTCCTTCTTGATGGAAGTTTGCCTACATTCAACCTGTTCCTAAAAAGGGTGACCGTTCTAATCCCTCAAACTTCCGTCCTATTGCTTTAATTTCCTGCTTATCTAAAGTTTTTGAATCTATCCTCAACAGGAAGATTCTTAAACATTTATCACTTCACAACCCTCTATCTGATCGCCAGTACAGGTTCCATCAAGGCCGCTCTACTGGAGATCTGGCTTTCCTTACTGAGTCTTGGTCATCCTCTTTTAGAGATTTTGGTGAAACTTTTGCTTTTGCCTTGGACATATCAAAAAGCTTTAGATAGAATCTAGCACAAAGCTTTGATTTCCAAACTACCCTCGTACGGCTTCTATTCTTCTCTCTGTAACTTCATCTCAAGCTTCCTTTCTGACCATTCTATTGTTGCTGTGGTACACGGTCACTATTCTTCTAAATCTATTAACAGTGGTGTTCCTTTGGGTTCTGTCTTGTCACCCACTCTCTTCTTATTCATTAATGAGCTAAACTAAACTTCTTGTCCTATCCACTCCTACGCTGATGATACCACCTTGCACTTTTCCACGTCTTTTCATAGATGTCCAACCCTTCAGGAGGTAAACATTTCATGCAGGGAAGCCACAGAATGCTTGACTTCTGATCTTTCTAGAATTTCTGATCGGGGCAGAGCAAACTTAGTATTGTTCAATGCCTCAAAAACTCAGTTCCTCCATCTATCAACTCGACACAACCTTCCAGACGACTATCCCCTCTTTTTGAATGACACTCAACTGTCCCCCTCTTCTACACTGAACATCCTCAGTCTGTCCTTTACTTATAATCTGAACTGGAAACTTCACATCTCATCTCTAGCTAAAACAGCTTCCATGAAGTTAGGCGTTCTGAGACGTCTCCGCCAGTTTTATTCACCCCCACAGCTGCTAACTCTGTACAAGGGCCTTATCCGTCCATGTATGGAGTATGCTTCACATGTCTGGGGGTGTTCCAATCATACTGCTCTTCTAGACAGGGTGGAATCAAAAGCTTTTCATCTCATGAATTCCTCTCCTCTAACTGACTGTCTTCAGCCTCTCTCTCACTGCCGCAATATTGAATCTCTAGCTGTCTTCTACCACTATTTTCATACTAACAGCTCTTCTGATTTTGCTAACTGCATGCCTCCCCTCCTCCCGTGGCCTCACTGCACAAGACTTTCTTCTTTCTCTCAACCCTATCCTGTCCACCTCTCTAATGTGCAAGAGTTAACCAGTATTCTGAATCATTCATCTCTTTCTCTGGTAAACTCTGGAACTCCCTGCCTGCTTCTCTATTTCCACTTCCTATGACTTGAATTCCTTCAAGAGGGAGGTTTCAAGACACTTATTCATCAATTTTTGACTACTGCTTTGACCCTTTTATGGGACTGGCATTTTAATGGGGATTTTTTTTTTTTTAGATTTTTGTTGTCCTTGGCCAGTGTTCTTCCTACATAAAAAAAAAGTTTCCATATATATATAGGAAAAATCATAAGAAATTATAGAATTATAGAAAAAACAGTTTTTTTTATATGATATGCTCTACATGACTGCCTTTGTGCTGAAAACACATTTCAGTGTATGTCCTCCACTGCTGAAGAACATTCAAACACATCTGGATTTATACTTGTAATGGTGTTCATGATACCATATGTATGGAAACTTATGGGACACCCTGTATATATATATATATATATATATATATATATATATATATATATATATATATATATATATATATATATATATATATATATATATATATATATATATATATATATATATATATATATATATATATATATATATATATATATATATATATATATATATATATACACATATATATACAGTATACACCCTGTATATATATATATATATATATATATATATATATATATATATATATATATATATATATATATATATATATATATATATATATATATATATATATATATATTGTAGCCAAAAATAGTTTCACAAGAAGAAAATAATATGAAAAGTCCTCCTTACATTTTTATCATGCATCCTGCTGGCATTTAACTGACACCTCAGGTGCAGCTTTGTCAGATATAATCTTGCTAATGGCATACTTCATACACTTGTCTCCTAACAGTTGTTTTCCTTTTTACAGCATATTATGGTATGTATATTGTTCCATGCCTTTTTGTTTTATTTGCAGTTTCTCTTTAGTATATATACTGTATATACATTCTGTTCATTGAAATGTAGTAGAGAGGACTGAATTTGATTATCAAAGAGAACATGGAAGTGACATCTATTTGTCATGGTGTATAATCATGCACTGAGCCTATTAAACTTTAGCTCATATAGGTATAAGTTGAGAGCAGATTCTTGATACTCCCATAAGCATGATTATAAACCACTAGAGACATTTCATTCATGTGGAAAAAAATTCATAAAATATGAAATGATGTGGTTGACCAGAGGGAGTAATGACAAAAATATGTCATTTGATGTGGTTGACTATGAACTGGTTAAAATACCAATGATTTCCTTTCTCTGAGTCTGTTTCATTAAGATTGATACATAAGTGGCTCAGGAGATAGCTGTTATTACTAAATAGAGCAGCATTTTCAATTGCTGCCTTGTTTGACATTTATAGAAAATCAAGCTTACACATGTAATTTTGTCCATCTCAAAGGAGGTACTGGATTAATTATCTTGTCAGTAAATCATCAGTGCACATGTACTTGCTTTTTACCCTATAATGTTTCATCATCTCATGACATTGTACATTAGATGTAGCAAAATTTCATAAATTCATTGCATGCAACTTTTCATTAGGAAATGTAATTTGATTTTAAATAATGTTTAAAATATGAAAATAAACAAGGTATATATTCATTAAGAATCTTTAGCTTTACTTTGTTATTATTGG